>NC_058189.1:20631658-20676708 GCF_907165205.1 Coccinella septempunctata | reverse complement strand
TACTGATCGAGATACGGGGTGCGTTATTACAGAGCGCCTAGTGGAACGCGCCCTTTGTAACCTCTAGTTGTAGTTTATTCTGTGACTATTGTTGATAGGATTTTCTGTAGTCGTCCACAGTACATATGACTTCTACACCGTTTTTTAGGTTAGAGTAGAGTCATGCCCTATCTGTTCTCGTTATACCGCTGATGTCGTTATTTTTCTTAATTTCATTATATGTTGGTAGGTTGCCTCCTCCCTTCGTACTCGATGAAGTCTGTATGTTCATTGTTTTTTTTTTTTTTTAGCCTGAAGAAGAGGACAATCGTTCCTCGAAACTGTAGCAATTTGTAAGAATTGAATAATGAATATATTGCCACGATACCGACTCAATTTCTGCTGATTATTTTCAAGCTGTTAAATACACAAATTGAATGCCCTCGAAAGGGGAAAAGTGGATTCGGCCCGTCGCACGAAGGACAGGTCTTAAAGTTGATATTATTTCAGGGGAGAAAGTTTAAATGAAACTCATGAAAAACTTCTCTACAAATACGTGCTCGGTCGAAGACGACCAACAAAAATCTTCAATTTCTTAAACCTATGCAATGAGCGCAAAACAATAAACCATATTTTTCGTAACAAAATTCAACTTCCCAACTTCGCGCGCAATAATAGTCAATACTTAATCAATGAATTATAGAGGAGCTTTCAGGACTCTGGACAAACAAAAATTGGAACTTTCTACCTTTTTCTGAGACTGCTATTTGTCCGACGCTGCCGATGAAGAACTTTTCGACACCAGACTTTACCCGCACCAATCGGCGAATTCTTTACACTCAACCGAACTTCCCGCACTTTTCCGTCGCAAACGTTTTACGTTTTAAGTTTCCCTATCCAAAATTCCAACACAATTCTATATATGGTCTTACTACAAAACAAAATAAACGATCACTCCTCGAATATTACTCTATTGATTCCCGATAAACTGACTTTAGCTCCACATTATTTCCGTTCTCTTTTACTACCTATTTCCCGATATTCCGAATCTACTTGAACAAAACCAAGAAAAACAAAGGACTGGACTTTTCTTTATAATCAACTTTTCCAAATATATATGAGCCGACCGAGTCTCCGATTCTATTCCGTGATCTACCTATACTTTTCTCTTACTTCGTGAAAACCTATTTACATGACTGACTCTACAAAAGACTTATAATTCCTCTACTATTCCGTACCGACTCGAAGGGGTATATTTTTCGATATTTTACAGATCACGTCCCCGGACCGACTTAAAGGGGTATTATTTTTGATCACGCTCCCCGGACCGACTGACTGACTTTTTCCGAGGTACTTTTTCCCCGGTCTTTCTCTCCCACGCTATGGGTGGTACCAAAACGTCCCGAAATCGAAATCATTGGACGATCTTTCTTGTTGAGTTGAAAAATCAGCGTTCCCAAGCTCGGCGGTTACAAGAAAATTTCGGCTACTTCGAATTCTGAGAACTGTTTTCCTCTCAGGGTCTCCAGGCTAATAATCTTTTTTAATCTACATGACTAACCATTTTCGCTTGTTCCGAAGTCCCTATCACCGGATATTGGAATCAATTACATAGGCCGCCGATCGCCGGTTACTCTCTGAAAACGTAGGGTATCAATATCTGCCGATTTTCTGACTGAGTGACACTAACTCTTTCAACTCTTATCGAACTGGTTATTATTTAAATTCCCGCGACTCGATACCGCCTGATCTCAAGCGCCTCAAAGTGTCATATTTCCAACTAAAAATTGCCTCTGCAGCACGGCTGCAACAATGTTTGAAGGTTCCAGCGATACCTCGTTTCAATTATCCCAAATTAATTCGAAATCTCTTATTCCGATTTATTACATCCTGTACATTTCGAAGTTCTCAAACTTTAGAAATTTCGCAATTTTACTTGGAATTGACGAAAACTTATTTTTTTTGACAGGCTGGTAAACACTTTCCATTCTGATGTCGCATAAAAAAGCACGGATTAATAGTCGTCATGTGGGATCTTATATCAATGTACTTTTGAATTATTTTGAAATGACAAACTGGAGTTTGATCACTGTGAATGTACGTGACATTCCATTTTTGGAGTCAGGAATGATCACAATTATGACTTCTTGACTTATTTTAACATTATCCATTTTCATTTCACAGAGTTCCTTACAACGGCACACCCCAGCAACTCTCCCTCTCGAACTTTTTTGCCAGCCCTCGCTGTCGCTCGGGTGAAAACTCGTCCTCGACTGATAAATCTTACTTACATCCCTTATAGTACAAATAATAATTTTTATCTACAACTTTTATAATAAATACAAAAACGATTAGAAGTACAGTAGGGAAATATAAAAAAAAAGAATTGTTATCATCTTCAAACTGTCAGATTATGAAAATGCCCCCTGATTTGTGTCAGATCAATAGGTCAACACGTTCGCAACACCGAGATTAACTATCTATGAAATGCTGACACGTTTGAGTATATACAGATAACGATTTTTTTTGCAATTTCAAAAGACCGCTGTGAACTTGCGTCACGTCTGAATTGTCCGTCTCTTGAAAAGTAGCTTATTTTGGATCCAATTACCACATCTTCTGAAAATCTGATACAAATTTTTTTCTAACTATTTTCAATTCTTCCGTATACCATGCAAACTGTCAGCAGATTAACATGAATTTATCATCAGAGACACGTAGGGCATACATAGTATCTTAATCTGACATGCTCGAGATGTACACCTGACGATTTTTTCTTACATCTTCTTTCTTTCTTTCTTTCTACCATCTACTCTTCAAAATCCAGTAGGTCTCCACGACGCTCGAGTAATTCGCGATTTAGCATCGAGGTCTCCCCAACTACATATACAGGGTGTCCCGTAAAGACCACGTCAAACGAAAACGGAAAGTAAATCAGAATGTGCTCTACCTGATGTGAAAAAATCGTTCATATGAAAGTCTCACAGTTTTCGAGATATTTGATGTTTTATGAAAATGTTGAATTTTTTCACTTAAAATGGTTTCTCTCTTGCGGCAGCTACAAATAAATACTTTTAGAATCAGTTTTTTTTCATACATTTTGTTAAATGATTACTTCAATTCATGCAATGAAAAATACCACAAAATATTATACAGGGATTCTGAAAAAAAAAATTGAAATTCATGTTCTGAAGGAAGTGTTTTTTTGTGCTGAATTCTATCTAACGTGGTATAAAAAAAAGACACTAGACCTTTTCTGCATATTACGTTGAGAAGTTGCCCATTTTGTGAGGATTCCGAAAAGGTAAGATACATGTGAACACCTTCTTCACGAAAAAAGATATTTGAATGTTTATCGAAAATGGAGCATTTCTGTGAAAACCTGATTTTTTCACCTTTTCCATAAATACTTTCATTTTGCACTTCTTGCTGGAAATTATCAATCAACAAATCAATCAACAAATCAATAAAATGTTATTAAGATGCTAATTCACTGACTGAGTTTTTTTATTTCTTTTTCTTTGCCTAAAGAACTCTCGAACATCGATATGATGTGATGCGACTCAATGATTCACCAGACTTAAATCCTCTGGATTTTTTTACTGGGGTTTTTTAAAAAATGAAATTTATTCGAATCCTATAAGAGATGAAGCACAACTTAGGGACCGCATTCGTGTTTCAGCAGCCAAAATACCGGGGAGAAGTTTGTATGGTTTGAAAAGGTCATTTCTCAATAGATGCAGGGCATGTATTAGCGAAGAGGGTGGTCATTTTGAGCATTTGTTCTAATAAGAATCCTGAATTTTTATTATTGATATTTTTATAAAGTTTCTTCACAATAGATTTGTTGATGTTGCAGGAAGGTCCTGTGCGTTATTACATTATATCATTGCAATTAATGAATAATTTCATTTTATGAGTAACTTAAGGACTAACTGACATTTTTCGAGAGGATTATTCAATATGTTACAGCAGAATCTGCAAAATGAAAGAATTTGTGGAAAAGGTGACAAAATCAGTTTTTCACAGAAATGCTCCATTTTCGATAAACATTCAAATATCTTTTTTCGTGAAGAAGGTTATCACCTGTATTTTACCTTTTCGGAATCCTCACAAAATGGGCAACTTTTCAACGTAATATGCAGAAAAGGTCTAGTGTCTTTTTTTTATACCACGTCAGATAGAATTCAGCACAAAATAACACTTCCTTCAGAACAGGAATTTTAATATTTTTTTTCAGAATCCCTGTATAATATTTTGTGGTATTTTTCATTGCATGAATTGAAGAAATCATTCAACAAAATTCACGGAAAAAAATCTGTTTCGAAAAGTATTTAATTGTAGCTTCCGCAAGAGAGAAAGCGTTTTAAGTGAAAAAATTCAATATTTTCATAAAACATCAAATATCTCGAAAACTGTGGGACTTTCATATGAACGATTTTTTCACATCAGGTAGAGCACATTCTGATATACTTTCCGTTTTCGTTTGACGTGGTCTTTACGGGACACCCTGTATGTAAACAGCAAACAATATACCCGACCAATTCCAACGTAAGATCAAAACAATCAATGAATCTCAAAACGCCTCGGGACTTGCGGTACGTTATATTTTAATTATCAGCTGACTTCATTATCCTAGATTCATGATGGAGCAATGAAAAGAAAATTATAAATTTATCTACCTACTAGATTTTTCTGCCTTCGATTTATTCGTAGAATTCTGAATAGTCTCTCGAAAATGTCTTTATCTTTCTTCCTTGATCATGCAGTCATACTTAGCTTTTTTTTCTTATATGCAGAAGCATACCTATCACATAAAACCGACCTGATAAAAAATAATCCAATACATTTTTCATTGCTCTAATGCTGTCTGTAGGAGTTATGTAATCACATTTTTTTCGGAAATTTACTATTTCGAAGTGAAAGTGCCCACTAGCAAAGCTACGGAATATTTGATTCCGTCTGTGAAGTTTGTGTAGGTTCTATATTTGTTATCGTAATTTTAATTTGTTAAAATTTTAAAAGTTTTATGTTCATCTGCCAGTGTCCAGGTCTTGATCGTTGGTACTGCATAAAACATCAGGTGAGCTCACTTTTCGTATCTTTTTCCCGATTTTTCTCATAGCGTAGAAAACTTTTGGCTTTATACCATATATTTATATTAGATCATTTCAGTGAAGATTCCTGAATATTTCATTATTTTCAAATTGTTTGATATTTTGAGAAATCTCAGTATAAAACCATGTCGGAAACCTCAGATAATGAGGGTTCCTATATGGAAGCGATCGATGCTGAAGAATTCAGCGACGGCGAACACGAGGAGCTTGTAAAGCTCAGGGAAGAGAATGGGCAGTTGAAAACTCAAATTGTCAAACTGACTGAAACTCTGTCACAGTTGGTCGGTGAGATGCGCCTCTTGATTGAGGAAATAACCCGAAATAATATGCCGAAATCCCCCACTTACGCCGCAATTACAAAACCGGTAGCGGGTTCCAAAAATAATTCCCTTGAAGGAATTGTTTCACAACCCGAAACAATGAAAAATGATACAACGCTGGTTGCGAAGGCCCCAAACGCGCCCCCAACTAAACGCGCGCGAAGAGAAAGCTCCTCTTCTGATGAGGAGACCGTCAAGAAGACAACGGGAGTGCCTAAAAGAGATAAAATCCCACTCATCACGATGATGGGTACATCATCTACTGTAGTGAAAGACGGAGTCAAGATTATAGCCACAACTGTAGATGACTACAGAAAAAAAACTAAATTCTTCGACCAACTTGAAAAGGAGTATTTCACATACCAGATGGAAGAGGAAAAGAAAATTTACGCCGTCATTAGGCATCTTCCAATAGACGCAGATCTGGAATTGATTAAAAATGACCTGAGATTCCAGGGAATTGATGATGCTGAGGTGTCTAAAATGACATCAAACAAAACGAAAAAGCCGATACCATTATATCTGGTTAAAACGCAAAAGAAGGAGATATTCGACATCCAACCATTCTACAACCTTTGTATTACAGTCGAACCAAAAAAGAAGGCAGAAAGTCCAAGCCAATGCTTCAGATGCCAAAGGTACGGACACGCACAAAATAAATGTTCCTTCCCGTGGAGATGTGTGAAGTGTTCGGGAAACCATAGCAGCAAAGATTGTGAACTCACTGGGAAAGGTGAAGAAAGAAACGCTACATGCGTTTTATGTGGTGAAAAAGGCCATCCAGCAAGCTACGAGGGATGTAGCGAATTTAAGCTGGTGACCAGAATGAAGAGAGCTGGCCAAAAACAAACAGAACAGAAAAAGCCGTCGAATAAAGCAACACCTGCACGAAAAGTTCTGGAAACTGTAGAAACCAAACCTGCAGAACAGGAAAAGAAGAAAGAAACTTCTAAGCCTATGCAGAAGAAAGAGGAACAAAAGAAGACTCAATTAAAACCGACTGTAAATAGTCAACAAGAAAAAAGAAAGATATCTGAATCAGCCGATGATTCAGATATTTTCACGGAAAATTTTTTTAACAAGATAATGTTGAAAATTGAAAGAAAAATGGAGAAAAAGCTTCAAGCATTATTCAGTTAACTGATTTTAGTAAGAAATCCCTCAAGATAATCTCGTGGAACATAAACGGGATCAACACTCGGAAAGCCGAGATAGAAGAAATAATATCAGAGAGACAACCTGATATTATAGCCCTACATATCAATAAAAGATTGCCTTTGATAGAGAATTAGACGTAGGTTTCGGATATAGACAAGAAAAGCTGATTTACAAACGATTTATTTCGCTACAGTTTCGGATCCAATTTGATCCTTCTTCAGGCTGCAATAAAAATTCAACATATAACTCACCGAGACAAATCAAAGCTACAATCTCTCTTTCATCAATCATGAATAATTAAAATTCATTTACAGATATTGCTGTCTTAGACAAATAGTCGAAATACAAAAAAAATAAATTAAGTGAAATGTGTCATAAATAAGAATATGTGTCGATTGTCAGATAAAATAAATAAATCAATAAATTAAATGGACTATTACAGACATAATGTCGAGGAGATAAAATATAATAAATTAAGTAAAAATATCCAAAACACCAATAAAAGTGTTAGATCATTTAACGAATAACAGACGACAGACCTACTTCACATGAACGAAGAAAAAGATTACCAAGGAAAAACAACAACATAACCTAAATAATCACAGGTCAATCATTACATCTATTGATTATTACATTGTATATTGAGGTCAAACCTTTCAAATCCGATCTAAAATTCACACAATTATTTGATCTTTTGAAATAAAACATCTCAGCAAAGAGTCTTTTTCTATAATTATCCTCTCTGTGGAGAATATCTTTATTTTCTATATTGAAATCGAATGAATGTCCAGTTTCAAGGTGGTGTTCAACCAACGCCGTTTTTTGATTAGAAATTGTTTTACACGATGACTTGTGGTTTGAGATTCTACTGGTGTGGTGCTGCTTGGTTGTGCCAATATAGAATTTCTCACAGTGACAACAATTGATCTTGTAAATGACATTCGACAGGAACTTCCTCGGAATTTTGTCTTTAACACGACTGAACACTAAGTTATTTAATGTGTTCTTAAAGTGATTGATGATCTTAAGGTTCTCCTTGTTGAGGACGGATTTCAGCTGACTAGACAATACAGGAATGGATATCAGTTTGAAGTGTTTTATATTTGTTTGTTCGGTGGATGTGTTTTGTCTCAGAGTGACAGGAGCATGAGAGTTCAATACACTATTGACGAGTCGGGCAGGATGACCATTTTTTCGTAAGTCTTCTCTTAACTGTATGAAGTATGAAGTGAAATAATTAGTGATCCTGAATTTGGACTGTGTGATTATAGGAGGAGTGTGAGGAGAATAAATTACAGGATAGACGACGATAATAAAGATTTGTAAGAACTGGTTGAAGAAAATGAAGAAGAATTGAATGAATTACCAGCGGCTGCTGAAATAGACAAACCAACATCGCCAAATGAAATCAGGGAAATAATTAGAAGAGGAAAGCTCCCGGAAGCGATAAAATAATGAATGTTATGTTAAAGAAATTACCTAGAAAAGGAATAGCCGCTCTAACAAATATCGCGAATGGAATTATGAGGGCAGAACACTACCCAGAAAAATGGAAAACAGCGGTAAGACATAGTGTTCAATAAACCATTCAAAGAGAAGAAGTTCCCAGAAAACTACAGACCGATAAGTCTACTCTCGGTGTTAGGAAAAGTAGTAGGTAGTAGAAAGAATAATAGCCACGAGGCTAAATGGGGAAACCGAAAATCTGAAACTAATACCACCAGAACAGTTCGGATTCAGAAGGGAGCATTCAACAGAGCAACAATTATTAAGGCTCACAGAATACATTACAGAGGGATTCCAGAAAAAACAAGCTACAGGTCTTGTTTTACTAAACGTCGCCAGAGCTTTCGAAAAGAGTATGGCATGAAAGATTAATATATAATGAGCTGTGATGGATATTCGATCAAAATATGCAAGTTGATCCGGAATTATCTCAAAAATAGAAGATTTCACGTGAAAGTGGAAGGAGAATGCTCCACAACAAGAGATATAGAGGTTGGAGTACCCCAAGGGTCAGTACTTGGGTCACTTCTGTACAACATATACATTCACGATATTCCGAAGAATCCAAGAACCATGGTAACGTTATATGCTGACGACACAGGTATGCCTGTTTCAACTCGACACAGCAACCCAGAAGTAATAGAACGAGTTCTTCAAGAAACGACTGACGAAACAAATGACTGGTGCATAAAGTGGAAAATCAAGCTCAATGGACAAAAGAGCCAAGTAATATTACTACAGAAGAGAGGACTGCGACCCACAACGAATCAAGAAGTTGAAGGCGAAGAAATCGACTGGAAAAATGAAGCCAAATATTTATTTTAGGAATAACGCTTGACAAAGGACTTACTTGGAAAAGTCATATCAAACAAGCAATGGACAAAACGAAAGCAGCAATGAATAGACTCTACCCTCTAATAGGAAGAAGAAGTCACATGTCGAAAGAGACAAAATTGAAGATTATCAAAGCCGTTGCTAGGCCTCAACTGACTTATGGATCAGTTGCCTGGGGTTTCGCGGCAAAGAGCCACATCAAAAGAATTTAGGCCACTGAAAACAAGCTGCTACGTTGTCCAATAGATGCACCTTGGTTTGTCAGGAATAGACAAATTTATAGGGACCTAAAATGGGAAACCATAACGGAATTCATGAACAGAAAAGCAGAGAAATTATTCGAAACAGCGAAAAACCATCCGAATCAAGAACTCAGAGGGGACTAGTGGACTACGACCCAGAGGAAGACAAAAGGAGAATGCGAATCTAACGAAGGAGACCAAGAGATCAATTAAGAAGAGATTTAAAATAAAACATAAACTCATTGAAAAATTCAATAAAGTGTTATCCATTAGAGGATAAACACATAAATCCCATCACGATAGTGTGCGAGAAAAAAACCGACTAAGAGATGAACGGTTTTTAGGCAAATGCCCGGAACCAATATTCAAGAAGCAGTTAATTTTAGTGGGTCTCGAGCTCAGGGGAGTGAGAATTCCCTCACTTGTTCCCCCTCAGGAGAGGATGGTTCGTCTGATTTGCAGATTTTCCCCCTGCTACACCAAAAAAATATTGCATACACATTGGGGTGAGTTTTGTGAATGAGTTTTGTTGTGTTGTTTTGTATACAGTCCAGATCAAAAGATCGTTGGTTGAGCAAATCACATCAGATGAGACTTTTTCTGTATAATAATTGGTTATTTTTGTTCTGTTTTCTCTCATTGATATTTATCGCCATTTTAAAAAACAAAAAACGTTTAGCCATGTCGGAGACCTCAGATAATGAGGGCTCCTACATGGAAGCTCCTACACTTCAGCGAGAATGAATATGAAATACAGACTACCTCAAGAGAAGATAACGAGCTAATGAAAACTCAAATCGCGAAACTGAATGAAACGGTTTGCCAATTGATTAATGAACTCCGCTTAGCGAAAGAAGCAATCAGTAAGCTTTCAGCGCCGAAACACCCTACATTTGCCGAAATTTCAAGTTCGGCATCGAGAAATAATGTCACTTCAGACATTATGAGAAATCAAGCAACTCAAAACGCGCCCCCTCTAAACGCGCGCGAAAAGACTGCTCCTCGTCAGACAAGAAAAAAACCAAAAGGGCGCCTGAAGTGCCTAGAAAGGACAAAATCCCGGAAGGAGACTCCAAAACCAGTTCAGAAAAAACAGAAGAAGGCTCCAATGAAACAGACTGTGAACAGTCAACAGTAGAAGAAGAAGATATCTGAATCAGCCGATGATTTAGATATATTCACGGAAAAAATTTTCAACAAGATAATTTTGAAAATTGAAAGGAAAATGGAGATAAAGCTCCAAGCATTATTCAGTAAATTGAATTAATGGACCTTACGGATATTAGGAAGAAATCCCTCAAGATAATCTCGTGGAACATAAAGGGGAACAACACTCGGAAAGCCGAGAGAAATAATATCAGAGAGACAACCTGATATTATAGCCCTACTGAAAATAAGAATAAACCGGAACAGACGACTGAATTTCATGAATTATGAAACATATAGATGCGACAGAATTAGAAGAGTCGAAATTACCTCGGCATATAGGCGACCAGAAAACAATTTATTGGAAGAAGAGATAAACAACATGTTGGAAGGATCAAACCCGAAAATTTGCATCGGAGATTTCAACTGTAAGTCCCCGTTATGGAACAGCAGAACAGAGAATAGAAATGGCCAAAACTCAAGGATTTCGCCGAAAACCTACGTTGGGAGGATGAAGAAGGTACCGAAAAGATTTCTCAGATTTCCCGGTTTCAAAACAGGATTTCACTTAACATCCGGAAATCCAGGTAACTACATGCTCCGATTGTGTCACTTCAATCTACTAACTCTTAAAGATCGGAGGAAGATAGGCGACATTATGTTCATCTATAAACTTATGAAGGGTCTCTCAGAGGCTCCAGATATCATTGAGCGAATAAATTTCCATATACCTACGCGACAGCTCAGACATGTTGAGACATTTTATCTGCCCTTGACGCGTACTAACAGTGCCAAATATTCCCCTTTGGGAAGGATGCTTCAGTCGTGTAATGATATTGGTAAGACGGTCGATATTTGTTCTGTCGACAGTTGCCTTGCACTGTTGAGGGCGATTTTTGGACTGGCTGTTCCCTGATCTCAAAAAAGGGAAAAGAAAGAGAAAGAATTTGTTGTTTGTTTTTTTTTCAGATGATAGACTGTTAATATTGTTGAACGGTAGATACTGATTTGATATTTCTTGTGAACTTTTTTATTTTTCATCTGCTTTTTCTGGGTACAATGTTTGTTATTTGTTGTGAATACTGTAGTGGGCGTAAGCTTGTTTGTATTCCTATGTATGAATAAAAAAAAATAAATAAATATGTTAATTGTATATCGCGTACAGGCTTCAGCCTGTGCGGTTCATGTTTATGACACAATAAACTATGAACTGTCAGCTGATATTTCTTTGCTATGGTATAATCAACTTCATTCATCCGAATGATTCCTAAAAAGATTTTCATATTTATAATGACAACAACGACATGAATCGGCACGGCCTAGTCCCGGAAGTGCGTAACTTCCCGGACTAGGCCGGAAAATGCTACTTTCTCAAAGAAAAAGTGTCCTGGAAGTGGGTATATCCCGGACGGTTGGCGAAAAATATTTTTTTCGAGCGTGTCAGATTTTTACAGGATATGTTAATTGGACCCAAAGGAAGCTACTTTTCAAGAGACTTACTTTTCGGACTGGACGCAAAGTCACAGCGGTACTTCAAAAGTGCAAAAAAAATCGTCAATTGTAGTTGCAGTTAAAGCCGTAAATTTGGAAAAAATTCACCTATATACTTAATAATACCCAGTAACCTCAACAATTCCTTCTTATTATTAGGAAGCCCTAAATTTTTAGTGGCTTCAGCTCTTGCAGGGTCAATTTCAAAGCCCTTTTCTGAAACTATGAACCGTAGAATTTCAACTTCATATGTTCTTAACTGAAATTTATCAGAATTAAATGATATACCAGTTCTCTAAAATCGTAAATAACTTAGTTTTAATTGTGGGCGACTTCAATATCCTACCATTTCCTGGGAAAATCATGTGTCTGATGCATTTTTGGATCCAATCAATGTTGAACTTAAATATTCTGATATGATTGATACTTTTTCATTCTTTGAACTGATGCAGTTCAATTATGTCAGAAATATCAAAGATAAAATTTTGGATTTTTGTCTTTGTAGCAATTTCAGTGTGGAGCAAGTTATTAAATGTTCTCAACCTTATGTACCGGAAGATAGCCATCACTCTTCTGTGGAGTTCTTACTCAGCATAGATCCCCTCCGGACTTTAAAAAGTAATAAAATGACACCATTTTAATTAATGTTTTCTTCAACCCGGGCAATACTTTCTTTGGAATTCTTCGAGCAGGGTGAACTACAGGAATTGCATTTTCTTTTAGTGTTAAGTGACATGGATTACCTGGAAATTTACTTAACTCATTGAAGACATTAGTGGCGTCACTTAAATTTCAGGATCTGTTTCGAAAATACCTGGTTTCTTCTACATTCCAACAAGAAAATCATCCTATTCTCCAGTGATGCCGCCCTCCTCTCATAGCTGATCCATGACTTAAGTTGTTTCTTCACATTTTCTCTGCAGAATAAGAAGATTTTCTTGTTGGAATGTATAATGAACCAGGTATTTCCGAAACATATAACTAATTATATTAATTGCATAGACATTTTGTCATTGGAAGAGAATTGTCCCTTAATTAATCAAACACGAAAGATTATGCATATATTTCGGAAGTCCATATTGAATATTGAAATAGGGATAACGATGTGGAAATTAAAGGTTGTTCTCAAAAAATTAGAAAATGTTAAACTAACTTTACGGAAAAAATTACCGCACAATTTGTATAGTAATTCTAGTAATAGGTGTAATAAGAATTATCAAAAGTTGTTTACTAAAATTAAAAATAACAATATAAAAAAACTGGAACAGTTTTGTAAAGACTCTTCCAGGGTTACGGTTTGCGCGGACACACATCCGGGTTTCTTATTTAATTACACTAACATGACATTGCCTGGGCATTGTATAAAGACCACATGTGGTCTTTATACATGTGGTCTTTATACAATGGCCTGGGCATTGTATAAAGACCACATGTGGTCTTTATACATGTGGTCTTTATACAATGGCCTGGGGATATAAACTCGATTTTATAATTTCGTCCAAATTTTAGTATTCCATTGCCGGCAGATTTTGTTTCGATTCCGACAATAATAAAATATTTTGAGTCCGGTGTACAGAGTGGGCAAAATTCGATGTTTTAGCACTACAGCTTTTAAATCAGAGAAGATAGACAAAATCTGATACCCCATTCTCTTTCTCTTTTTCTGAGAAACTAACAAGAGTAGTAGTCATTTTTGGTCACCTTCTTTTGTTTTCGAGTTATAAGCGAAAATTGGAAAAATGGCGATATCGAAATTAATTTTTATCTCCGCCAATACTGATTATAGAGCTCTGAAATTAAAACATTATAAAGGCAATTTTTTACGTAGAATTTAGTGGCGTTCTCGACTTTTTGAGAGGATTTTTAATTACGAAGCTATGACCCAAAGTTAAGTTCTTTTGAATGGGAACACTATATTTCTGTGCAATTTTTTGATAGCTTAATTTTCACTGATTTCGAAAATATATAACATCATATGGTTTGTATCAATATAAATACCAGAAAATAGTCAACCTTTTTCTCAATATTTCTATGGTTTCAACTTTTTACGAGCACAGAAAAATGGAGCTTCCTATAACAAGAGCAGTCTAATTCTGGCAATGTCATTTTTTCTAAGCTTTTTACCAATTTTCACAAAATTTGAATCTTGGAAAAATTGAGAAAGAATCATAGAAATGAAAGAGACAGTGGCAATCATACGATGATACATTTTTCTACGCTCATCAAAAGTTGAAACCATAGAAATATTGAGAAAAAAGGTTTTCGACCATTTTCTATTATTTATATTGATACAAACCATATTATTATGATGTTATATATTTTTGAAACCAGTAAAAATTGAGCTTACAAAAAATTGAACAGAAATTTAACGTTCCCTTTCAAAAAAACCTAACTTTGCGTCATAGCTTCGTAATTAAAAATCCTGCTAAAAAGGCGAGCACGCCAATGGATTCTACGTATAAAAGTGCCTTTATAACACGACAACAAAAGAAAGTGGCCAAAAATGACTACTACTCTTGTTAGTTTCTCAGAAAAAGAGAATGAGGTATCA
Organism: Coccinella septempunctata; assembly: GCF_907165205.1. Classification (NCBI taxonomy): domain Eukaryota; kingdom Metazoa; phylum Arthropoda; class Insecta; order Coleoptera; family Coccinellidae; genus Coccinella; species Coccinella septempunctata. The sequence goes on along the minus strand of NC_058189.1, from coordinate 20,662,364 downwards.
GATTTTGTCTATCTCCTCTGGTTTAAAAGTTGTAGCACTAAAACATCGGAATTTGCCCACCCTGTACAGAGTATAGAATTGGGAGATGATGCCAGAAATGTTCTCCTTCCTCGTGGGGTCATTACGAATTATTGGCAACGTCCCTACACTTCTGAAAACAATGGGCCACTTCTTAAATTGTTCAGTAAGGCCAAATCATTTATTAAAACTCACCCAGAAATCATAGTTATGAGAACGGATAAAGGGGAACTCCACTGTGATCATGTTGAGAAAGGATTATGATGAATGCATTATTGAAATATTGCCTGATTCTAATACTTATAAAAAAACCAATAAAAACAATACTGATAAATTTCAAAGAATGGCAAGTCAACTTGTAAACGAGATGATGGAGGAATCAGTTATTGATAGGGTTGAGTCGTCGAGAATGAGGAGATACAATTCTGTACCTCCGGGATTATACGGCCTCAGAAAAACACACAAGCCGAGTTTGAGTATTCGTTCAGTTGTAAGTTGCATAAATTCTCCATCCTATAATATTTCCGCTTATGTGCAACACATTTTGAATCTTGTTAACTCTACATCGCCCTTCAATGTTAAGAATTCTTTTGAGTTTGTGTCCTTGATATGCACGGTCGCAATTCTTGAAGGGTACTGCCTGGTATCCTTGGATGTATATAGTTTCGTTGTTTACCAACATTCCTAAAATATTTGTCCTGAGTATCTTCAGAAGACGTTGGAGATATATTTCCGCAATCACAGACATGTCAAAGGAACTATTTCTGAGGTGTGTGGACTTCATCTTTTTATATAGTTTTTTCACTTTCCGAGATGAATTTTATGAGCATGTAGATGGAACCGCTATGGGTAATCCGGCCAGTCCGTCTCTGGCCAATATAGTAATGTCTGAATGTATTGAGGTGTGTAAGTCTAGGTTATCTTTTCCTATAGGTACCCATCCTGAAATGGTATGGTGACGATACCTTTCTGACCGTCCCGGCGGACAAACTTGACGAACTTTTGAGCGTGTTCAATAATTATCACCCATGACTTCAATTCACAAGTGAGGTTGAGGTTGATGGTACCTTACCTTTCCTGGATGTGTTGGTGAGGAGATATGACGATGGATCTCTTGTGTCGTGTTGGTACAGTAAACCAACAAGTTCTGGTCGGATTTTAATTTACAAATCATATTTGAGTTTTTTTTTCACAAATTGTCAACTATTTATAGATCCAGAAATTTAAGTGACGCTGTATTTCATGGAGAAAATTTGAGGAACATTCAACTTATTTTAAGGTGAAACAATTACCCTGCGTCTCTTCTAAGGAAGATTTTGAACAGATAACCTCTCATTCGGTTTCTGGTGGTATCGGTCCGGCACGTGAGATGTGTAATAAATAGATTAAATTTCCCCACATCACAGGACTGACAAATAAAATTTCCTCCTTGTTCATTCAATATTCAGATGGGATGAAACTCGTTCCATATAATGATCGTTCGTCGAGTTCTTTCTTCAGTAGGTTGAAGGATAGGACGCCGGTTTCTGAATGTAGCAATCTCGTTTACTGGATAAAATGCATGAATTACCATAAATGTTATGTAGGTCAAACTAAACAACTTTTAAAGAACTAAGTTAATAGAAATAAACACTCAAAAACTGCTTTAGCCAATCATCATTTTCAGGAGCAGCATCAGTTTGATTTCGACAGTGTCAATATTTTGGATTTTGAGGACAACTGGTTGATGCGCAATATTAGCGAAATGATATTTATAAGGCTGAACGAGACAATTAATAATAGAGTGAACACTCAAACTTTGAGTTCCATATATGAGAACGTTTTCGAAATTTTCTAAACCAGAAAACGATAAGGGGATCGGTCTGTTATCTGATAGTGGGACATATGTGGGTGGCACTGTGTATGTTCATTTGAATTCTGTCTCTTTCAGTTGACAAATTCCATTCGACGGTTGAAATGATATCGATTGCGCTACAAGATAATAAGTTTTTCAATGTATCACTGTCTGCTGTCTCTTGTTGTACCATCTATTTTTCGAAAGCATGATTTGGCTTTGGTAAGTGTGTCTCAGCGCGGATCGTGACTCTGCAATTGTCTATTTTATTATATACATGTTGATTTGTTTTCTTCTGTGTGTGTGGTCGTTTTTCGTTTCAATTCACGATAATCTGTATTTTTTAGCCCTGAAAAAGCGACAATATATGTTGCGAAACGTTGGCATTAGCTAAGATTTGCTGAGTTTTTTCACCTTCCTAGTTCCCATTAACGTACACTTAGTTTTTTTCGTAGATGAAATAAAAACAAAACGAAATTCGATGATCTATCTACATTTAGCTATAGTACCTGTAGTCTTACCAATATTGTAAATTGCGTTGTTTAATGGCTGAAGAATAGGTGCTCTGTACTCATTTCGTATGAATTTTATTATTGACTACTTATATTTATTTTGAAGAAGATCCTAATGAAAATGATATAAGCGGTAGGTTCACGTTGTGTTGTCCTTTAATTTTGTAACTAAATTGGAGTTCTCTTGTAGTGTTCGATAATTCGGTCTGAAGATGAATGAGTATTATGTATGCGAAACCGGTTACCATGCTGATTGAAATACTATTATTAAACTGAATTTCATTCAATTCCTAAAATATTATATTCCTCTTTGGGTCGCAATATCGCAATATTTTTTGAATGCCCTAATCCCTTTCAACGTAGACGAACCCAACTTTAGCTTTAAAGTGTTGAATATTTTGACTCCTTGCTCACCAATGAAGTTCAGAAATATTGTTAGCTTTTTCTCTTCAGGAATTTCCATATTCAAAGCAGCCAGCATGTAAATATCGATTTTTGTTCCATATCTCCCAATTGCGGCACGTGTTGCAGTTGAAGTCCAACGTGGAAGGAATTCTGAAGCCTTCCATATTTCAGCAATCGTTGGATGAAAACGAATTATTGTTGTTTTCACACTTGACATCATGTTACGTTTATTCTTATCAAATGATATTTTATATAATTTTGAATGAAACTCAATTTTTGCAGATGGCCTTTTTTCTTCTTCTCCATATTTTAAGCCTGTGGCTTGTATTTTCCAACTGTTATTCCTCCTGTGACATAGATATTCATGAGTCTCTCCATCTTTTCGGTGGTCTACCCAACAGTCAGCGTGTTCCTAGTGTTCCGTCTCTTACGTCTATTCTTCCTTCGTCCATTATTTTCACATGGGCATTCCATGACCTTCTTGTATTGCGGCCTATATCTGGAACTTCAAATTCGTTGCGAAGTTCTCATCATGTCTCGTAATGTCCGGCCTAGAAAGTTTCTGAGCACTTTCATATCGGCAGTTTGTAGTATGTTCTTCATTGCTTTAGTGTCGGCTCTCGTTTCTATCCCGTATGTCACTATTGTTTATTCAACAAATTCATGCTAAAACTGTTATATACGACATATTTCAGGAACTTCCTCTGTATACGCTCAATCGGAGTAAGATGCGTTACATAAATTGGGAACCAAATTATGTCAGCGTACTCCAATTATCCAATTCAAATTCAAAAAATGGGGTAAGATATCCGAAGAAACAACACATACGAAGAAGAATCTAAGCGGACCGCAGCAAGTGTATTCTGAGGCTCAACTTATCTCCACGGGATACGATTCCAGTGTTGGGGGAATCTTACAGAAAAATAGTTACGAGCAAAATTGGTGGAATGGGCCTTTATTCTCAAGGTGAGATTAGCAAGTGCTCTCGTTTGATGATTTTCTCCGCCGAGGGGCCGGATATTGCAGTGCAAATAAGATGGTAAGCGACAATTCAAAAACCCTTGATGGCGGAGAAGCAGCATACGCCAGATAAGACGCTGACCAATGGCAGTAGATTTAGAGTTTCTCTGAACTGGCTAACGTGGTCAAATTTCCCCAAATTATATACGAAGTAGTTCGATAAACGAAGATTGATTCATCTCGGGGTCTATAAAATCTCGTGACGTATAGGTAGACAAGGGTTCAATCATGAATGCGAGAACAATGAAAATCCCACATACACGGTCGGAATGTGTGCGTCCACAAAAACTATTTATTTCATTTATTTTAATCAAATTAGCATAAACAAGGTTAAGTGAACCGATATCAGACCTTGAATTCACAGAATTGGGGTGTTCCTTCATGAACAACATCTCCTTGAACACACGTTCAAAACAATCGGTCTCTTTAGTTAGAATTTTCGCATTATCAATGTCAAAGAGATGTCCCTCATTCTTAGCGTGTTGGGATAGGGTGGTTGCATCAGATTGTTTCTCACAGTCTAACTGATGTTGCCTCAATCTCGATCCGAAATATTGACTCGTCTGTCCAACATACAAAGCATCACAAGTTGAACAACTAATCCCATAGACCAAGCCTGACTGTCTCATTGGGGGATCACTATCTTTTAAACGGGAAAATAGGCTCTTAACAGTTTTTTATAATAAGATAGAACAATAGTAGATGTTCCTTTCATCAACCTAACATCATCTGGCTCAATTAAGGAATGTATATTAAATTATATGTCTTAATTTGCAACTCTCATTTCCCGAAACAACTGCAGTCGCTGGTACACATGATGAGTGTGGTTAAAGGAGATGTACTCAGGTATCGTGAAAAGCTACACACGAGCTTGCTCTGAATAAATGAATGTGCGACTGTTTCGAAAGATCTGGAACCATCGAAAAATCGAACCAAACAGGCATATTGTTGTTGTGATTGTAGTTGGAGAGACTCAAACCCTAAGACACGCTCACAAAAATTGCATAGAAAAGTAGATAGAAAGAAGTCCCTCTCACTATCGTGGGTGTGTCATTCTTAACTCTTCAAGATTGCTGCAAATGAACAGAATATGTTCGACAGTTCCATCAGTTCTCCTGCACCAGCGGTACAAGGAACAACCGGTCAGTCCCATATATTATTTAAAGGTTTGTTAAACAGGTGGCCAGTCAATAGACTCAGCTGTTTCCTCTCAAGGGCCAGGAGGATTTGAGCTCAGGCATAGAGGACGGTCTCTCAATGATAAGCCTCGACTGCCTGAGACCACTTTCCGTGCTCTATTCAGAGGAAAATTTTATGTCTAGAGATCTATTGAAAAAGTTATTGACAGGTGGGCATCACCTGTCCAAAACTAACAAAAGCTGAGTGGACCCTCCGCTTTAGCAAGTATATCTGCCTTCTCGTTTCCCGGAAGTCTGGAATCTGCCAGACACCAGATAACTTTCACAATGTTACAGAGCACAGCTCTCGCTGAGCCTCCATGCAATCCCACAGAACCAGAACCCAGAACCAGAAAGGGATTTCAGAGTTCCCTGACTGTCACAACAAATACAGATGTGTTTACCGGAGTACACTCTCCAGATATTTTCCAGTGTGCATTTCATGCATTTCAGCCTGCACTATAGAAAAATCTAGGAAATTCTTTTTATACTTTCGTTATATCTACTGTACGACAACTAGCGAATGTCCTTCATGGCGGTTTAAGAATTCATTATGTTTATAATATGATTCTACTTGGGTTCACTCCACTTCAAATCATTGATATATTTCGAAATAAAAAGGAATTAGGATTTTCCAGGCCAGCTATACAAGGGGTTACATCCCAGAATCGTGGGGGAAACCAAGGGTAGTATTCATACCCAAGGTGGGTTGGAAAGGCTCCCCAGAGCCCAAATGCTATAGACCCATATATCCCACCTCCTTTCTCCTGAAGAACATGAATAAAATAATTGACAACAGTTTAAGAGGAAATTCAAAGTACCATAACAAACAATTTGCCTATAGAGCGGATAAATCTACTGTAGACGGCCTTCACCATCTTCTTTGAGAGGTGGAAGGCATCCTTGCGACAAAGGAGATTCTGCTTGCAATGTTTGAAGACATTTTGTGGGGGGAAGAGCGTTTTATAATACCCTACATGTTTCCATATGTATTTCAGCTAAACTGAAAGGGATAGAACCTCCACTGTTAAATAGATATCAGCTATGTTGAAGGGCGAACCGTCACAGCTCACCTGGGGAAAACTGAAGTAACCATGATGACGTGCAGGGGATGCCTTCAAGGAGCCCACTGAGCAACCTGATCGAAACCGCTTTCAGGATAATCGAAAAGTGGTGCGAGGAGGAGGGGCTAACTGTGAATCCCTCGAAGACAACACTAATTCCGATCACAAAAAAAAGGAATCTCGATTTCAGAGCGTTGGTCCTGAACTCGGTCCTGAACGGCCAGTCTCCGCGAAGTTCCTAGTGAGTGCAAATATCTAGGTGTTATCCTAGACAGCCAACTCAACTGGAGAAAACACATAGATAAGACTTTTTCCAGAGCCACGGCGACCATGTGGGCTTGCAAAAGACTCTTTGAAAAGACATCCCCTCAGACAAACAACCATTGTATGGGACAGGTCATACAGTTAGACTCATATAAAATTAGAATAGCAATTTAAACTTATGTAAAATTAGAAAAACGATATATAGAATTCTTCATTGATTATGTTTACAATCCAAAAATTCCCTAAGACTATAATAGCAGTTGATCAACAGAAACTTCTTAACTTCCTTTTCGAAAACATTATGAGGTAAGCTCTTTAATCTGTCAGGCAAGTGATTAAAAAGTTTAATGCCGTTATACAATGGTGATTTTTGGAATTTTGAAGTCCTGTGAATTGGATATTCAAGGGTGCTCTTGTGTCTTGTGTCATGTTTATGGAACTCACAGCATTTGTTTAGATTGTCAGAGTTCTTCTAAACAAATAATAGAGTATCCAACATAAAGATACAGGGAAAACTCAATATTTTGTATTCTATGAACTTGGGTCTACAGGACTCCTGGGGGTCCAAATCGAATATAAGGCGTAACAGTTTATTCTGCGTAATGAAAACATCTTCTGCTAATGATGGATGAATAAAAACATTCATAACACTGAATTATAGCTCATATGGGAATACGCCAGTGAAGAGTAAACAACTAAGAGTGATTGTCTAGGTAGAACGTTTTTCAGTTTTTTTAGAGCATAAAATGCGCTGCTTAGTTTCTTACAGACAGATTTTGCTTGTTTGTGCCAATTCAATTGTTTATCGATTGAAATGCCTAAAAACCTTACGTGATCTGATGATTTGATGTTACCAGTAGGAAGAGTTCATTCAAATTCACACACCGAGCTCCTATTCTGAAAAAAGATCAAATCGGTCTTGTTGACATTCAATATTACTGAATTTTGGTGGCACCACTCCAGGAAAGAACCAACAAGGATTTCGCATATTATTCTAAGTTCTGAGATATTTTGTGCCGACAAAAGAAATGACGTATCGTCCGCGAATAAAATGATCCGAACAGCCAACAAAAGATTAGAGTAAGTTGTTAAGTACTTCGGAATATCATTAACGAACAGGATGAACAGCAGCGGACCCATCACAGATCCCTGTGGCACACCCATTTCTATTGGATACCGTCTCGATTTATGATGGCCCACTTGAACAAACAGCAATCGATCCCTCAGATAGTCCGACACCCAATCCAAGAAAACACCTCGAAAGCCAATATTATACAGTTTACTGAGGATGAAACTGAAGTCGATACAGTCGAAAGCTCGAGACTCATCAAACAATAGCCCAGCGACCGGAACTCCAGCATCTAGGCACCCGTAAACGTATTCAACGAAGTCACGGATAGAAACCGAAGAGGTCACCACACGCAGCCGGCTGCAGAAACTGCAAAGGCTGGCCTGTGTTGGTGTTACGGGAGCTATGCACACAGCTCCTACAGCTTACAGCCTACAGCGCTTGAAGCCATACTTGATCTGCCTCACCTACATCTACATGTGAGGAAATGTAGCCTGCTGGAAGCAATAAGATTATCCCTTCTTAACGAGAATCTTCTACCCGGAAACTGGGTTGGACATATGAGGATATTGAATCAACTAGACTCAAAACCATCGGATGGCATGCCAATCACCTTGAATTTCGAAACGGTCATTGCTGACCGTCCTAGTGCAATAAGTTTCGTAAATCGTTCGGACAAAAAGTCATCAACGTGGTTTACTGATGGATCAAAATCAGAAAGGGCATCGGCATTGGCGTATATGGACCTAAACTGAGAATCTATAAAGCCCTGGGAAGTGAACTCTCTATTTTACAGACCGAGACACTACCGTATGCGTTCAGGAGTGTCTTAAAATGATCCTCAGAGAGGCGATTATCTATATCACCACGGAGAGCTAGGCCACGCTGAGATCCCTGGAATCACACTGCACGACATCTGCCGTAATACCATAAAGCAACTGGCCAGAGACAACAAAGTGACTCTACTGTGAGGAAATGAGAGAGCCGATGAATTTATTTATTTAATTATTTATTTAATTATATACGGACTAGCCATTTTACATATTTACAATGAACCTACAACAAAATCAAACAGAAAAAATGAGCAAAAATCAGTGAAAACTTTCAAGATTCCTAAAATAATTCTTCAGTTGAAAAATTGAAACATGAAAAAGATCTATCTCCACCGAACCAGCAGCCCGCAATGCTCTATCAAGAGGATTATTCATCAAATAATTGGTTCGGCGAAACTTTATGTTAAATTGTTCCCCAAGTTCTGAGACTTCTCTGAGGAACGTTTAAATGTATCCTCTGTAGTAGATATGGGCAATCGATGTAATTGTGCAAAATCTTGTAAACCAGCATTATTTCAAAGTTATGACGTCTCGTTTCAAGGGATGTAAGGGATAATTTATCTCGAATGTCCTCATAACGAATAGTATCAGTGGTTAATCCCCATTTGTATCCTATCCATTTCAAAAATTTATTCTGGACCCTTTCAACGGCTTGTATATGCACTGCATAGTGAGGTGACCATATAACACATGAATATTCAACAATGCTTCTCACATGAGCTATGTACATTGTCTTAATAGAAGAGACATTAAAGTCCTGCATATGTCTTTTAATGAAGCCTAGCATTCTTAAAGCTTTTGATGATACGTAATTTATGTGCTCTATAAAACTCAAATTTGTATCTAGCAATACCCCAAGATCCCTCACTGTGCTAACCGACTTTAATATACACGCATTTACTGAATAATCAAACAAGACCACCGAATTAGCCCGGGAAAATCGCATCGTCTGACACTTCTCCACATTAATTTCTAACTCATTTTGTACGCACCATTCCAAAACGTTTTCGACATCTCTCTGAAGTAACAGGCAATCAGTTAGTGATCTTATAAGCCGAAACAGTTTCATGTCATCCGCAAACAGAAGAAAGTGACAAAATTTTATGACCGATTTTATGTCATTGATGAAGCACAAGAATAAAAGAGGCGACAAAGGTGATCCTTGCGGGACGCCTGAAATTACTTCAATACCTTCCGAAAAAACATCAGAAATCTTCACGAACTGTGTCAACCCAATCAAACGATCTGAAATCCACTCGATTAGGGGTGACCTGAAGTCCAAAGCTCTGAGCTTGGCAATGAGAAGCCAATGAGGTACCCTATCAAAAGCCTTGGCAAAGTCGGTGTAGACTACATCAACTTGTGCCTTCTCGACGAATGCTGACTGTATCAAGTCTATGAAACATAGCAAATTTGTTGTAACCGATATACCGGCAATAAATCAGTGTTGCTCTTCAATAAAAACATGTTTGAGTATTGGTGTAATTTTATTATTTATTAACGTATCTAAAATGTTCGGAATATAGGAGCTTTTTGTTACTGGTCTATAGTTCCCCACATCACCAGAGTCACCCGACTTGAATACTGGAGTGATATAACTTAATTTCCAGTGGCTTGGATATTTACCTGGTTCAACCGACAAATTGAATAGAAAAAACCAGGGGAACCGACAAAACAGAAAGGGCATCAAGGTTAACACCTGCTGGACCTGAGCCTTTCTGTGGGCTTGGAAAATACCAACAATGGGAGTTGAACAATATAATAACCCTCTGGAGAAACACTCCTAAACTTACTCAGTCAAAGAAATTCGTGATAATTGCATCGACCTACACCAGAAAACTGCTAAAGCAATCATGAGCTGAGCTTAGGGTGATGGTGAGACTGCTGACAGGGCACTATCGGCACAAACATCATTTGTACCATATGGGAAAGTCAGCAAGTGAGATTCGTATGCTCTGTGGATCAGAAGCAGAAACAGCAGAACACATAGTATGCAAGTGTCTAGAGCTGGCGGACCTAAGAAACACTCATATGGGGAAACCGGTTCTGGATACTCATGAGGTAACAGCTAAGGCCCCTAAGGATGTTGTCGGTTTTATCATCATCACTGACGACTTCCTTGGGTTCCTATGAATGGGTAGGGTAGAGAATAAATGATCAACATGGTCGCAGTTTCCGAAAGGCTAATCGAGCCAGGACCCCAGTTCAAATAATTATAATAACAATATGTAATAGGATTTTCTAATAAGTATTTTATCTTCGACCTATTAAATATATGCTACAAAACAATTTTCTGACTCTATTGCACATAGTTTTCGAATATTTGTGAATTCCTGATTATCTTCCTCACAACGTGTCTATACTTTTTATGAGATGATTTCTTCATAGTAGCAGTAGGGTATGAACTCTAGTAGTTTTAAGTTATTACTAACTATATCGCATACTTCTTAGCGCTCGTTATAATTTTTATTATTATGTCCGCATTGATCAAAGAATTATCAGTCTTCTATCACATTGTGATAGCTAGAGGTCAAGGTGGACGAATTTGCTTTTTGGATTTGTGAGTCGCATAGTTTGTATCGTGCATTTAACTTTGCTCCGAACTTCATATGAGGGTTCCTTCATATTCACGTATGGCCAACCACCAGAATTTCACTTGAAAAGAAATTATATTTCTGAAAAATACAACACAATATTGAACAAATCACTTTCGTTTGGATTAATCTTCACGCTTAGACAGCAAGAATTATAATTCGAAATGAATTTGGAGCATAGATATTAGGCCATTATTACAATAAACAAGAAACAGTGAATCAATGATGATGCAATGCACTATTACCATAAAATACACATTCGTATGGAATATGTATGATTACAGTATTTGGTTCAGTGAGATTTGAACTCATTTATCGCTTACAACATCAGCTGCCAGCTGCCATTTTCTGCATATAGGTATGACTTAATAATAAGGGAGCTCACTAATTTTGTCATTCGAATGCATGAGGAACGTGACACTCCCACATTATGAGAATTTTCTTTATCACCACTGACGAACGAACTCAAACTGTACCCACTTTGCACAATTCCACAATAGCCATTATTTTCAGTTATAATATCGCGGATGGTGGGGGTAACTCTTAAATACAATGCTCAAAAATTGATGTGGATAATTTTCCAACATGTAATAATATAGAAGGTGCCCCGGATAAGATGGGAATCATTTTAATGGGAGATAGAGGTACAAAAAAACTCTTTCTATAGTACCTATCTAGATTCTGATTTGCAGGGCGTTTTTCAAATTTGAAAGAAAACCAAATCCACTATATCTCCTGAACGAATTCACCAATTTTGCTAATATTCAAATCAAGTTAGATCTCAGAAAGTTCAAAAATACTGTAGTCGAATATCAATTTATTCGCAGGACCGTATTCGAAAAACTCGGATAGTTCTAGGAAGTTGACACTGTATAGCGAATTTCGATTTCTTTTCGATATCTGCATAAACTATGATTTATTCATTCAATTCTTCAGTTTACGTAGATATCGAAAGAATCATAAGTGTACAGGGTGACAAACATGCATACATTGCAATTCTGAAAATCAAATATAACTTTAATCTCAAATAACTCCAAAACGGTTGAATAATGATTTTCCTTAACAACGTTTCATTCCACAGATAATAATGAGGTGGATTTCAAGAAATGCGACGCATTTGTTCTGCGGGCAGTCCGAGGTATAAGATTTGTGTCGTCGGAGTAACGCAGATTAGATATTTTATTTTTCACTTCTACATTCTGTTTATTTTACCTTAGAAACGGTTGCTATAAATACACTCGTATATTTTTTAGGAGTAGGTTGGCCATGAAATAATTTTCTCAAGTTTTGTAACTAGAACGGAGTAAGGTTGGCACTCATGAAATGTCGTTAATGTCAAAACGCCGTTGCCACAACTTATATCAAAATTAATATAACGAAAATGCCGAAAGTGATTGAAAAAAGAGGCAGGGTTTCAGGAAGTGCTATTTAGAATTCTGGTCCGCTCATTCAAATAGTTATACCCTGATATTCTAAAATCCACAATACGTCAGAAGCTAGCAAACATATTGAATGTAAGAGAATAGGACACGAATACCAGTGATGTTGCATCTGAATATAAACGACTTATATTTCAGCTGAATATTCCCACAATCAGAAAGATTGTGAATGAAGAGGATGACAAAGAATTTCCTTCTATGGGGAGACCCAAAAAAGTGGTGTCATTTACGAATTTTATGTTTGAGTGAATTATTGCAGAAAGTTTACTACAGGATTTTCGATGAATGTCATCGTAGATTAAGTTCCCGAAAATTGATTTTTCCATTTTTCATTTGACTTGTCCTATACATTGTAAATGTCTTAAGGTACCAATAAATACATAATTATTATTATTATATCAATGCATTAAGATGAACAGCCACAAATACGCGTCAGTTGTCCTGCTAATTGTTTATTCATGTGAAATTTTTGTTAAAGGGTGAAGTTCATTTTGATTGAAACTTCCTTTAATTCCTTTTACTTATATTGATGCAAGATGATTTTTGTTGAAAAATTTAACATTCTTGTAATTATCCGTTAATTCCTTCGGGAGATACCCATTCCCAACCACTGCAAACTACAGTGGTCGCAGTTCCCGAAAGGCTAATCGACTAATCGAGCCACGACCCCAGTTCAAATAATTATAATAACAATATGTAACAGGATTTTCTAATATGCATTTCATTTTCGGGTTAATATTTTTGAAATGTACAACTGATGTAACGTATTCAAACTTTAGCCAAAGAAGATAACGAACATTAACTCTGCTCAAGCTAGTGCATATTATGATAATTATACTGATCTCTTGTATTTTTCATGCAAATAACAGGAGTTGGTATGCCTTTAATCAATTTGTATAAACTTCAATTAAGTTCGTCACATATCTTCCGAAGAGATTCGACATTGTGATAAAATACGTAATAACAGAAACTTTTACTTAGAGCGGGCAACATAACGTTGATTCAAAACCCAAAAATGTTTTGACAAGCGTCATAACCCCACATTTTCGTACTATACAGAGTGAAATGTGTCAAATTTCCATGGCCAACCGACTGCTAAAATAAAAGTGAATGGAGTATACATGCATTTGCTATGATATTCCTTGCAAAAATTATAGAGTAGAAAGATAGGAAACGCCCTCGTATCTCTTGTATTAAAACCCGACTACATTTCGGTAAGTGAAAACACACTCTATCAAAGTGATGGCGCTCAAAAAGTACTTTCAATATAGAAAAACTTTTTGAAAGCAGTTTTCTGTTTTATAACTGAAGGGCGCGAAATACGAATTATATTCCTTGTATTGAATTTTAACATCGACTTTGTTCAGACCAGAAAACAAACATCCTGAACTACAAAACAAAATCTCTTCATAAACTTTTTAGGGTTTTCACTCCCAATCTCTGAAACAAAATCAATTAAAAATGAAATCAACGATTTGCTCCTGCGTAAATTCTTGCACTAATTTGTCAGGAGCAAATTAACTAGAAAAAATTGTTGCCGGACAATGAACTCAAAATAAATAACGTTGAAATTATAATTCTAAGTTGTAACGTTTCGGAGTCTATATCAGACTCCTTCATCAGACGAAAAATCTATTTTTGAAAATCTTCTGAATTGTGGCTTTTGTTTGACATTAATTGTCAACACAAAGAAACAGAGACTGCATAGAAACGTTGATTCATTTAATTTTGAAATTACCGGATGACAGTTCCTTCTTTAGTAAATTGATCCAAATATGATCTATTCCTACCGAACAATTTGCCGAATTATTATCTTGATCTAATAGAATACACGTAGACTCTTCAATTTTTCGTTTAAAATGGTCTGGTTCCGTCATTAAAATTTTAGTGTTGTCCCAATCCATCATGTGGTCTCCCGTATTAGAACAAATGTGATCTGCGATTTGTGATCGATTAATTTCTCTATTTTTAATATTATTTTTATGTTCGCGTTTTCTTATTTCTAGAGGTCTGGACGTTTCACCACAAATACAGGGTATGTTGTAAATACAATTTTTTGATTTTTGTTTTTCGTTCAAAGGTTTAGTTTTTGTTAATATAGATCTTAAATCATGTTGCGTTTTAAAAACAGTTTGAATGTTAAACTTCGAACCGATTCTTCTTATTTTTTCTGAAAGGCCATTATATATATATATATATGCCGGTTCAGAACGTCTTCCGACGTTGTCCGACGCCCTGCCTCCATCTTCTTCTATCTTCCCAGTCCAGTTCTTGCAAGTTTCTTGTGCTCATAGCTTTAACGACGCCCTGTTTCCAACTGGTCTTTGGTCTTCCTCTCTTCCTACGTTCTGCGGGCTGCCAGTTCATTACTTGCTTTGGGAGTCTCGTTTCTGACATACGTTGTATGTGGCCGTACCATATCAGCTGTCTTTTCTCGATGTCATCCATTAGGGTTCCTTCAATACCCATCATTTCTTTAACGGTCTCATTTCTGATTCTTTCCCTCCTTGATATCCTGAGCGATCTTCTCATTGCGTCCATTTCAACTGCTTCCAATTTTCTCTTATATTTTTCAGTTAGTCTCCAATTCTCTGACCCATACAATAGACTGCTTTTCACTAAGGTTTCATAAATGTTGAACTTTCTTCTTTTAGTTATATTTTTATTCCATAATATGCCGTTGAGACAGGATATTGCCTTTTTTGCTGTGGTTATTCTTCTCTCTATTTCATGATTGTCCGTTCCGGTCGAGTCAAAAATAACTCCCAGATAGTTGTAGTTCTGGCAGTGTGTTATTATTTTTCCATCGTTCATCGTGAGATCACTTGCTTCTCCGCCGACACACAGATACTTGGTTTTTTGAATGTTGACCTTCAAACCCCAAATCTCGTACTCTTCAATTAGTTTGCGTACCATATATTCCATATCTTCCTTATCATTGGATATTATTGCCTGATCATCGGCAAACTGCAGGGTATAGAGGGTTGTGTTGTTAAGTTCTATTCCCATGCCATGAACTTTTCTTTTCCATTGTTTCAAGGCCGCTGCCACATATACTTTGAACAATGTCTGTGATATACAACAACCCTGCCTCAAACCTTTAGTGACAGTGAATTCATCAGTAACATATCTTCCTATTTTTATGCACGATTTTATACCATTGTATAGATTCTGTAGAGCTGTAATCAGAGTGTGGTTGATGTTTGTGCTTTTCAGTACTTCCCAAAGTTTTTCTGTTGGAATTGTATCGTAGGCTTGGTGTAAATCTACGAATGTAATGTGTACTTCTCTGTTAGTTCCTGTTTTCTTCTCAATAATCTGCTTGAGGCAGAATATATTATCATTACATGTTCTTCCTGCACGAAATCCACTTTGCTCTTCTTCCTCCTCATCCTTAAATTCTTCCTCTATTAGATCTCGTAATACTTTTCCGTACAGTCTACTGAATGTGCTAGTTACTGATAGTCCTCTGTAGTTTTCGCATCGTTTTCTATCACCTTTCTTATATATGGATGTTATATAGGCCGATTTCCATTGCTCAGGTACAGGATGTCCATTAATGCATAAGTTGAATATATATGTTATCATTCTGAATAACTTCTCTGTTCCATTCTTAAGGAGTTCAGTGTATATGCCTTCAGGTCCACAAGCTCTCCCATTTTTCAAACCTTTGATGGCCTTTTTGACCATATCCTCCGTGATTTCAATCGTTTCACCCTGTATAGATATTTCTTCAGGGGTTGATCTGCTCAAATATTCCTGTCTGTCCTCGGTCAGCAACCTTTTATAGTGATTTACCCAAGCTTCAGTCTTTATTACCTGCAGAGGGGCTTTTTCTTTATGTGATGTTCGAACCGACTTTAAAAATCTCCAAGCTTCCGCATTTTTCCGTCCTCCAATGTAAGCATATTAGAAGTTTGCCTGAATTCCACATATTTTCAATTAGATGATGTTTTCTATAAACAAAAATTTGGTACGGCTATGGGTTCTCCTTTATCACCAGTAATGAGTAACATATTCATGGAATCTTTCGAACAAAAATATATAGACACATACCCACTAAAACCAAAGACTTGGTGGCGATATGTAGACGATATTTTTGTGATTTGGCAACATGGTAGAGATGAACTAGAGAATTTTTTTGATCATATTAACAAGAAAGAACCTACAATAAAATTTACAATGGACTTAGAGCAGGATAACATAATTTCATTCCTAGATGGTTCAATAAAAAATTTTCGAATTATTTTGAAACGAGCGTATACCGAAAAAAGACACATACTAATAGATATTTGAATTTTTATTCCAATCACCAAGTAAGTGTCAAAAGAGATATCATTAAAACACTTTATGATAAAGCTAATTTAATTTCATCTACACCCGAAATTAGAAATAATGAAGTTGACTTCATTAAACATTTTCTTAGGGATTATCAATACCCGAAAAATTTTATTGAAAAAACAATATTAAATTTAGAGAGAAAAATGACTAACCAAAATCGTAATAATGATCAGGAACAACCAACGAACCGTCAAGAACAACCAAATTTGTTGAATGTAATTCCTTATGTTAATGGCCTTTCAGAAAAAATAAGAAGAATAGGTTCGAAGTTTAACATTCGAACTGTTTTTAAAACGCAACATGATTTAAGATCTATATTAACAAAAACTAAACCTTTGAACGAAAAACAAAAATCAAAAAATTGTATTTACAACATACCCTGTATTTTTGGTAAAACTTATACAGGTGAAACGTCGAGACCTCTAGAAATAAGAAAACGCGAACATAAAAATAATATTAAAAATAGAGAAATTAATCGATCACAAATCGCAGATCACATTTGTTCTAATACGGGAGACCACATGATGGATTGGGACAACACTAAAATTTTAATGACGGAACCAGACCATTTTAAACGAAAAATTAAAGAGTCTACGTGTATTCTATTAGATCAAGATAATAATTTGGCAAATTGTTCGGTAGGAATAGATCATATTTGGATCAATTAAGATGTCTAAAACTCTGGTGTATTCACTGATTCGATTTTGTTTTTAATTTCGTGGGGATATGGGATCAGTTTCGTTTCTCTCACTGTAGGTAGCGCTGTTTGGAATTTGACAGAGCATTGTCAATTGATATTTGAAAATAATTTGAATACTCGCTACGACTCACGAATATGTTCTATTTATAAACGATTATTGGTGTGTGAAAATGTATTAGTTTCGCGAAAGGGATGTAGAACATTCATTTATTCAACATGTCGTTCAGTTTTCTGTATGGACAATCAAGAACTACAGCTAAGAATTCGGTGTTGTTGGAATTTGAAGCAGAACCAAATGAGATGAACGAACATTCGGGACCGATATAGCTAAGTTTTATGGAAACTTCAGCAATATTTCAAAGAAACTGTTTTGGAAATATGTAATGTGAATAGTGAGCATGTATTGAGAATCAGAAATACATAAATCTATTCGAGTCTGTTACTTAAAATATTCTTCCTGAGTAGATATAGTGAAAATTCCCTTTCCGTCAACTGAATATATTGGATATTTGACCAATCAACTGTGTTTTATTAATATCATATTGAATTATCCCCCCTCACGAATTCAATTTGTCAAACGGAAATTATCTTGAAGAAAAATAGTAAATATTCCTTCGAACCCTTATTCGATAGTGTTGAAAATATTGAAGGATTTGTTTTTACAAAGAAAATTAAAGTGTAAATCATAAATAATCCTTAACAGCTGATAAAATGGGCCAGTTCATATTTTGAACTCGTTGATCGATATTCGATATATGAACGCAAAACAAAATAAAACGAGAGATCATTGGACTTCCTTTGGTAGAACAAGGATAGAACGAAGCAAATGACATGGTGGCGCCGCCACGAAACTGATCCCATATCCCCGATTTTCTGAAATGTTGATGCTTGCAAAAAGTGACAAGTGCACACACCAGTGTTTTAGACATCTTAGGATCAATTTACTAAAGAAGGAACTGTCATCCGGTAATTTCAAAATTAAATGAATCAACGTTTCTATGCAGTCTCTGTTTCTGTGTGTTGACAATTAATGTCAAACGAAAGCCACAATTCAGAAGATTTTCAAAAATAGATTTTTCCTCTGATGAAGGAGTCTGATATAGACTCCGAAACGTCACAACTTAGAATTATAATTTCAACGTTATTTATTTTGAGTTCATTGTCAGGCAACATTTTTTTCTATTATAGTTAATTTGCTCCTGACAAATTAGTGCAAGAATTTACGCAGGAGCAAATCGTTGGTTTCATTTTTAATTGATTTTGTTTCAGAGATTGGGAGTGAAAACTTTAAAAAGTTTATGAAGAGATGTAGAATCCTCCCAGAATAAATTTCAATCGATACAAAACAAAAGTATGGTTTTGTTTTGTGATCGGGATGTAAGTTTTCATCTGAACATAGTTTGGAATCCATTGATATCAATGAATGCTGATGGATGTGCTAAATTTACAAAAATTGGACAACTAATGCTTTGACAAATAATCTTTGACTAGGAGGCGAAAGTATATGGTGATCTGCTATACATCGAACGTGTTATTTCTGTGCAATAGGTTGTTTTGAAATAATAAACTTAGTTGAATTTGTACAATATACGTATATCAGAAATTAATATAAACCTTCTTCTTCTTCTTCTTCTACTTCCTGGAGATCTGTCGATCTGTTAGTTCTGAAGCTGCCTCTGCATCTCTTCCTGAGAGGTAGATTGCCAACTATCTTTCCATCTTTTAGGTGGTCTCCCGGGAGGTCTTGAGCCGGGCGGGTTGTTTTCTAGGACTATTCTCGGAAGCCTGTTCTCGTCCATCCGTCTTACATGGTTGTACCACTGCCTCTTACGTTGTCTTCCCCATCTCACGATATCTTGTATCCCGCATTGTTCTCTGATATCTGTGTTTCTTACTCTGTCCCTTTTTGTTTTCCCCCCTATTGTTCTCAGTGTTTTCATTTCAGCCACCCTTAGCATGTGTTTCGTCTTAACGGTGTCCTCGCGGACTTCCATGCCGTACGTCATGATGGGTCTGATACAAGTCTTGTAGATTCTAACTTTGCTATCCTTGCGCATGTACGGGTTTGACCAGACTATGTCTCGTAGGGATCCTGATAGTGCGGATGCTTTGTTAATCTGGCTCCTTAGGTCTTTAACTGGGTCGTGGGTACTTGATATATCTACGCCCAGATATCTGAATTGCATCACCTGTTCTATGGGATTGTCCTCCACCACTAGCTTACATCTGAGCGGATCCTTCGCGATTGTCATACATTTAGTTTTGCTGATAGAGATATTCATATTGAGTTGGCGGCCGACTAGGAAGAACTGGAATAATTATCTCTGTAGGTCGTTTTCTGATTCGGCAATAATTGCTGCATCATCGGCGTAGCACACCATACTAACTCTTTTGTTGCCCATTCTGTATCCGCGGTTTAGACATGTTACTTTATTTATAATTTTATCCATGAGGAGATTAAACAAAAAGGGACTTAGACTGTCACCCTGTCTAATTCCTCCCGGTGTTGGGATATTTTCAGTGAATTGATCTCCCACCTTGACCTTTGTTACGTTATTGTTATTTAGGTTATGGATTATCTTCGTTATGTTTGCTGGTGCTTTATTTTCCATTAATATATGTAAAATGTCTACCAACCGGACCCTATCAAACGCCTTTGTTAGGTCAATGAAGCAGATATACGCTGGCATATTGTATTCTGTAGCCTTTTCTTTTATTTGTTTTATTATAAACACTGCGTCTGTTATTGACCGTCCCTTTGTGAAGCCCTGTTGTTCTTCAGCATTCTTAATTTGTGTTTCCAGTTTGTCCTTGAGAATACTCGTGAAAAGTTTCATTACTGTATTTAAGAGAGTTATTCCTCTATAATAATAATAATAATATTTATTCATGCTAGTACATTTTAAAATGTTTGCATACGTCAACGACGGAAAAAAAAAATCATGAAATATAAACAAAATCATCACAGAAAAATTCTTCTAAAGTAAAGAAACATTTACTCAATAAATATTTCTTCAAACATGTCTTGAACTGCTTTGCAGGCATCGCCCTCACAGTGGTCGGCAGCTTATTGAAAAACTTGGGCCCGTAGTATGTTACACCACACTTCATTTTATCGATTCTATGAAAATCCGTATAAATTTGATCTCTACGACGTGTATTATGTGCATGTATATCCTGGTGTGTCCTATATTCACCCAAATGGGATCTTACATGCAATAAACATTGAAATATAAACAGACAGGGAACCGTAAGTATTTTCTTATCTTGAAAAACATGTTTGCATTCATCTCTGTAATTTAGTCTACCTATTACTCTAATAGCCTTTCTCTGCAATCCAAACAGTCGTTTCACACTAGTATCATGACCCCAGCACAAAATACCATATGTTAATCTTGATTCTACAAAAGCACGATACACAGATATCAACACAAAATCCGACACAACCCCCACTAACGCTCGCAGCGCATAAACACTTGACGATATACAACTACAAACGTTATCGATATGAGCACTCCACGACAACTTACCCTCTATCAGTACACCCAAGAATTTGATTGGATCAGGTGGATTCATATCCCCCAGATCTCTCATTGAAAAAAACATGAACTCCGTCTTAGTTTCATTCAAGCTGAGCTGATTGCTACTGAACCATTCGGTGACAACAGAAAACAAGTCTCTCATGATGTCGAGTAAAAGTTCTTTAGACTGAGCTTTTTTTAGCACTGTTGCGTCATCAGCGAAAAGAACAAAATCTGCACTTGGATCACAGCCCACAAAATCATTTATGTAAATAAGAAAGAGAAGCGGTCCGAGGACCGATCCCTGAGGCACACCACAATCAACATCCGACATATCAGACAGATCCCCCTCGCGATCGACGCACTGTAATCTATCAGATAAATAGGAATCTATAAGCGCAATTGCACCCTGATCGAGCTTATATCGCTGTAATTTATAAAGAAGATGCTCTCTGGAGACACAATCAAAAGCTCTACTTAAGTCACAGAAGAGTCCAGCTATGTACGAACCCTGATTATAACCCTCATTTATTACTTTCATGAGCTCCGCGATGGCAGCTGCCGTGGAGAGGCCACCTCTGAACCCGAATTGAGAGCTATTAAAAAGGTCGTTGTTTTCAAAATAGGAGGTTAACTGCAGCTTGATAACACTCTCAAAGATTTTCGCGAATATAGGTATAATTGATATCGGCCTATAGTTACTGACCATTTGCACTGAACCCTTTTTATGAACAGGGACAACTCTTGCTACTTTAAGTATTTTCGGGAAGATGTTATCTTTTAAACACAAATTTATTAATTTCGTGAGTGGACCAATTATTTCATTCACCAAACTCTTGAGTATCTTGCTATTTAATCCATAGATGTCTCTACTACTCTTATTCTTAAGTTTCATAATGGTATCCCTCACCAAAGCCTCAGATACAAAAGAGAAACTGAATTGAATATTTTCTAATTTGGGTTCTATCGATCTACAGTAGTCACTCACAAAGTCCGCCGATGACCTTCTAAATGGTGGTATATTTGTGATGATCTCTTTAGGTGAATCGATGAAGAAAGTGTTAAATTCATTTGAGGTTATATTATTTTTACATGCACTTTTAGTTTTCAAAAGGTTGGTATTGTTTTTTACAACATTCCATACAGATTTTGGATTGTAATTGTTATTTCGGATATAATTATCATTAAATTTCCTTTTCGCATTTTTGATTTCGTACCGATATACTCTATGATAATCTCTAAGAATTTTCTTAACATGGGGTGTCCCATAGATTTTTACAAGATCTCTATAAAAATTCAATTTGTCGCGCATTTTCCTCAGATCGTCGGTGAACCAAGGAATAGGAGAGGTGTCAGCATAATGCTTATAGGTTTTTTGAGGAAAAGTTAAATCTCCACAATTTTTCACAAAAGTTACAAACATTTCAAATTTGCTATCCGTATCAATATTATCATCCTCTATAAAATCCCAACATATATTCCTCACCAGAAATTTCATAGTATCAATTCCAACCCTAGTGAGTGGCCTACATACAGTCAGCTTACAGGCTCTCTTAGACTCTGACTCGCAAGCAAATTTAGTCTCTACACCCATGTGATCTGAGAAGCCCAAATCAATCACACAACCCTTACATTCCCCAACGTTCGTAAATATGTTATCCAAACATGCAATACCTCTAGTAGGGGATGACACTAACTTACGTAGTCCATATGAAGAGAAAAGATCAATGATCGCAGATTTATTAGCGCTATCTATAAGAAAATTCACATTAAAGTCCCCCAAAACGAAAATACGATAGTCACAAATATCCATCAATTCCAAAATACATGTAGTCACATCAAGAAAAATATCAAAATTACCATGTGGATTACGATAAAGAGCTATAATTATAGTTTTTAATTGAGTTGACTGTATCGCACAAACCTCAATTTCCATTTCCACAGATTTCAGGTTTATATCGTTTCTAGGTACAAATTTGCCTATATGAGAATTTTTCACAGCGGCCGCCACACCACCATGACCACGATACCTACGGGAATAGGAAGAAACAATTGTATAATTATGTAATTTTACAAGTTCTAGCTCCTTTTTACACATCCAGTGTTCACTCAACAAAACAACATCATGATTCAAACACAAAGCTTCTATTTGCGCAATCTTATTACGAAAACTTTGAACATTTATATGAAGTATCCCAAAGAGCTCTTTACTCACTTCTCCCTCCCTTTCGAAAGAAATTATTGAAATTGAAAGGTCTTATAACTGCACCAGCAGGCCAAAAATCTCTATCATTCAGTAACCGATAAATATCGTCATTTGGGGCGCCTATACTGAAAGCGGAGTTAGACCCCACAGTATTTAATTTCTTAACGATAATATTTTCTGACGTTTTTAAATTACCTAGATATTCGGAGATGGCTTCCTCCGAAGTATCTCCTGCAATTCTCCCAAGATATATCCACCGTTTTTGAGGTGCACCCATAATGTTTTCTTGTTTAGGAGCATTTATTCCAGTACAAACTGTCCCCTTTTTGGTATAATGTTTCCCAGTTACCACTTTCCATTCATTCCTTGCGGTCGTATTCGAATTTTCTTCATTGATATCATAGTGAACAGTTTGTATATGTTTATTCGGCTTGTTATCTGGTTGCTTATCGCACTCCTTCTGCACAATGTTGTTCCAGGTGTTGCCGTCTATGTTGACTTTCCCTGATACATTCTGTTTCGATTCCACTACCTGTTTCATGGTTGCATGTCCTTTATTTTGATTTTGCGATTTGCCTGGAGGAGCGGCAACGTTGCAATTCTTGTTTATGTTGTTTTCATTCATTTTCAACATTTTAATCAAATATTCCTGGGATGAAATTGTTACCTGCTGATTAGAAAGAGACCTCTCCATTTCAGCGATTAATCGCTTTTGATATTGATATATAGTTTTGTGGGCAGGTTTTTAGTCATTTCTTAAATATAGGTATGGTGATGCTGTTATGCCATTCGTGTGGTGTTTCCGTTTTGTTTAAGATTTTGTTAAATAGTTGCGATAGTTTCTTTGCAAGTTCGGGGCCTCCATATTTTGAAAGCTCGTTGGGGATGCCGTCCGGTCCAGGTGATTTTCTGTTTTTCAATTTTTTGAGTTTTGCTTCTACCTCTTCATCAGTGACAGTACTACTTATATCTGTTTCATATTCGTTTATATTCGGCATTTCCTCGGCATCGTAAAGCTCTTTATAATGCTGTTGCCATGTCTCTATTGGTACTCCTCTGGTCTGCACGAACTCGTTAACTTGTTTTTTTCTGTTCCGAAGCATTTTCCATACTTTCCTTTGGGCGCCATACAAGTCGTGGTCCATGTCGCTAGTAAAATTAGCCCAATGTTCTCTTTTGATTGATCTTATTCTTGCGTTTACTCTGTTTCTCACTTGGACATATTCTGCGTGAGTTTCTTGCGACGGTGCGCTTTTGTATGTTAGGTAACATTTCCGCTTTGATTCAGAGAGTTCTTTCACCTCTTGACAAAACCACGGTTTGGTGTGGTTTGTCGCGTTTACATTGATTTTACGCTTTCCAATCGCTTCCTCCGCTGCTTCTTTGATGCATTTCGCAATACTTTGCCAGCTCTCTTCTACTCCCCATTCTGGTTTTAAATCTATCTCTTTTAGTTTGTCAGTAATCCTGCTCTTGTAGAGGAGTTTAGTGCTCTCCGTTGTTAGGGACTCCAAATTGTACTTTTCGATGAGCTGTGGGGGTTTTCTCCTTTGTTGTGGACGTTTTAGTAGTATCTTGCCAAGAACAAGGTTGTGATCAGTCCCCAGGTTAGCGGATGTTAGGGCTCTGACGTCGAGTACTTGTGCGGGTGTTATCACTCGATTTGTGAGTATGAAGTCTATCATCGATCGCTGGCCTCGATTGTTATTGAAAGTGTATTTTATTGTTGGTCTTTATGTGGGAAGTACGTGTTGTTTATCCTCATTTCATTCCTAGCGCAGAAGTCTATTAGGGCTTCGCCGTTTTCATTAACTATGGCTTCGTTGTACTTTTGCTTTATACCTGGTATGGCATCGTTCCCGATCCGTGCATTAAGATCTGCGAGTATGATAATCTCGTGTTTAGGATTAATGTTGTCCATGACGTTTTGTAGTTGCTGATAGAAGTTTTCAGTTTCTGCTCTGGGCTTAGATATGTCTGGTGCGTACGTGCTTATCAAGTGTGTCGTGGTATTGTTCATTTTTAGGGAGATTTTTAATACTCTGTCGTTGATGTATTCGATGTCTTCGATGCTCTGCGTATATTTATCGTGTAGCAAAATTCCAACACCAGAGTGCGCTCTTTCTGATTTTGCTTTCCCACTGTATATAAGTATGAATTCTCCGTATTTTGATGTTCCCTGCCCCTTTTTCTTTGTCTCAGAGATCCCGCAAATGTCAATGTTATGCTTCTTCATTTCTATTATGATCTCTTGATCTCTGCCATTCCACGACGTTATGTTCCAGCATGCGATTCGTGTGGTGTGATGTTTAGGTTTTCTCTTGCCAATTCGTTCTCCAATTCGATTTTCCAGTGTCCTAGCGTGTGTCATCATCTGAAAGTTCCGTCCGGTTTCCGAAGCAATATCTTCAGTTCTGTGAGCCAACTGTTCTTTTTACCCCAGGTAGGTTGCTAACCTCGCCTAGGAACCCTCCTCCTTTATCCGGGCTTGGGACCGGCAGTGCCATCCAAAGGGCTACTCAATCCACCCATCAGATGACCCAGGCGGAGTTAATATAAACCAATATTCAATATATCATCATAGTATACCCATTTCAGTTCTTTACATATGTATTATTTATAAAATTTTCTGAACTACACTTAAAAAAAACCTTAGAAAAGTATACGAAAACTGTATGTTGGCCTGTCAGTAAAGTTTCTTTATGTTTTCTTTATGATTTCCCTATGGTATGGTCTCTTTATGACACAATATAAAAATTGATTAGTGAATAAACAAAACACTCACAGCAGGTTTCATAAAACTTTGACTTTCGAAACAACAATTCGACAGTCGCTCGGTTCTCAAATCGAAATTAATAAAACTTCTGCATTTATGAATATATTGAAGGAGTATCAACTGAGAATCATAGAATGGACCCATAATCCTATAAAGGTCATAATCTACCCTTAATGGGCCGTTCATGCAAGGTATGCTTTCTGCATACTACCAGAGACAACAACGAGACGGCCAACTCCTTCACTTTTATCCGATTCAGGCTATGTCAATCATCTTTGTCTATTTCACTGAAAATAACATAAAGCTATCTTTGTCTACATCATCGGCCCTGAATGTAGAGTCGCTGCATATGGTTTTGCTGGCGTTGCCAAATGTATAAATATAAACTGCCATTGCGAGATAATTAACAAAATCAATCTTCCATTTTCAATGGCGAAAGCGCTATTCTATGTTCATCAGTCCACGTGCAAATACTTGTGGCAACACGGAATACAGGCGTCAACTGAGTGACAGCAGGCCCGGATCTAGGGGGGGCAAGCGGGGCGCTTGCCCCGGGCGTCAGCTTAAGGGGGCGCCAAAATCAACCAGAGGTTGAAATTTTTTTTTTAGTTTCTCGGAAAAAATTGTTTTCCCAGAGCTAAAATCGAAACTGTAGCATGGAAACATGATAAACCATCACTATGCCAAAAATCTTCAAAATCAATGAGGGATGGATCAATTAACTGTATATGTATTATTCAGTCATCTAGGAATGACCGCCACACTTGGGTGAAATAGGTTAAAAGATGGGATATGTCTACAATGTGTCACAAGCATAGAGCCAGTAATTTCTTTGCCTGGGGAATTACCGACTCATCCCCATTTCATCTGGAACTAAGGGCCAAAATTTCCGATTTTTTATGGACCATAACTTGAAAACTAACCCTTTCAGCTAAATTATGTTCGCATATTCATAATCTACGCCATCGCTTTAGTAAATACAATAATATTGGTGGAAATCGTAGAGATCGAAAATTTTTCAAATTTTCCATAGTGTATGGATTTTTTGAAAAATCTTTTTGGTCTCCGATCAAAACCAAATTCGTACTGTACACTAATACGAGGGCGTAGAACACGAATATGCAAACAGATATTTTTCAAAAATTGAGTTTTCAATTTATGGTCGATAGAAAATCTGAAATTTTGGACCTTCACGGAAAAAATTATAAAATCTAAACTGTTAGCGGTAGATGAATGAAGTGTGGTTTTTCTATTCGCAAAGAACCAATCTATCACAAAAAATTAGCATATGACTAGTGCTTTTTTTCTGGCTGCTACATCTCCTCAAAGTTGACCAATTTCTTCGAAATTCTGCACTAATTTATTTCTCAAAATACTGATCCTACAAAAAATCAAATTGCATATTCGTGATCTATGACCTCGAATTAATAAGTAAAATGACCCGGGTCGATATATGTCGCTGAAAAAATTAATTTTCGTTCGGAATAATTTCGTTCGTAAAGCGCGGGTAAAAACGATAGGTGAGCGAAGGTTGCAAACGACATTCTTGTAAAAACAAACTTTTTTATTTTTCGAACGATTTCAACCCTAGTCATTTTTTCTACTAATTCGTGGTCGAAGATTACGAATAAGCAATTAGATTTTTCCTAAGATGAGTACTTTGGGAAAAAAAATAACTTATATTGAAACAATGGGAAAAAATAAGAGTTATTTTCTTCCTAAAGTAATGGTGGTTTTACGATTTATTTGAATTTGAATGAAACTAATAACAAACATATAGGAGAACAATTAAAGTATTAAAAAAAGGAAATATAAAACAAAACAAGTAAAATATAAAGCAAATAATAGTCTAAGATTCCACTGCAGAATTACTACGTTCATTACGTACAGAGACAAACACACATTTTCACATTCGTTTATGAATAGGAGAATACACTGATAACACCGCAGCCTGTCAAAAGTGGCCGCACGTAATTTTAATTAAATTAATGTTATTCAATATTTCAAGGCAAATTTCGTTCACTCCGTTTTGAAATAAAATATCATCCACATCATAGCAATGCATGTAAGGAATACTAAAATCCATAGCTGCCGTTGCACACCCGGTCGCAACTACCTCGCCGCCAGGTGTAAGCAGGTAACATTTCGATGTATTTCTACTATACGTTCATGACGTACACGGATGTTTTTGATATCAAATTAAAGATAATTTTTTTCGAATAGGATGCTTCCTGTGAAAAAATAGCCGCAAGTTAGGTCTGCCATCTGTTAAAGTAGCGAGATATCCGAAATAAAGTAAGAAAGACTTAGACTCATTTCCCACCATCGGGTTCTTACCCGATGTTCCGAATTATATCTACTGATATTATGGGATCTTTCACACATGTTCCGGTTTAGTTTCGCACTGGAAAACAACCAGGGCTGCTATTCTCGAGCATTTGCAATATATGCGATCGTACGCATCCAAAAACGTTGTGATGTTTTTAACAGCAAATAGCAGAGTTTTCCAGAGTTTCACCAAAGCATTGTGTGCTTTTTATGGGCTAAACACAATGCTTTGGTGAAACTCTGGAAAACTTTGCTATTTGCTGTTAAAAACATCACAACGTTTTTCGATGCGTTCGATCGCATACATTGCGAATGCTCGAGAATAGCAGCCCAGATTGCATTTTCAGCGGCGCTTATCGCCACGAGATTCGAGAGCTTGATGTGCCCACCGTACGGATAAAACCCGATGAATAATTTTTCATTCGATTGTTTTCCGGTAAAAACCCGACGGTAAAAAACCGTGGTGTGAAAGGAATCTTAGGGTTC
Source organism: Coccinella septempunctata (assembly GCF_907165205.1). Classification (NCBI taxonomy): domain Eukaryota; kingdom Metazoa; phylum Arthropoda; class Insecta; order Coleoptera; family Coccinellidae; genus Coccinella; species Coccinella septempunctata. The sequence continues at coordinate 20,633,776 of NC_058189.1, read as the reverse complement.
TCAACAGTGCATCTGAATTATTCTTATATTATAACCACGTGTTGGAGCTCGTTGTACACAACGCTGTTGAAATTATTTATGTATTAACTCTTCATCGGGCGCTATACGAATATTGAGAGTTCGGGCGCAATGCATATAATAGATTCTAATAAGAATAAGGTCCAAATAAATTAATATCGAAACATAGAAGAATTTTTTAAAAAAATGATAAGTCTCACCAATGTTCATTCCAAAGACACTGGACGATTTATCGTGTTCAACAAGAATGAAAATTCATTAAAAAAAAATCAAAGTGTTTGTTTCAACCCACATTTTATCGTTTTGGAAGTCATTAAAACAAAAGGTGCTACGGACGATTTTCGTCAATTCGATATTGCTCAATGCTACTAAGTACCACTGTTTAAAATTTAGTGCGGAGAATAAATGTTTGGCTTCTTCTGGATGGTGCCCTGAAATCAACATGGTTTCTGGAAAGTTCAACTTCGATACAAGTAGAAAATGTATTATGTAATTGAGCTAACACATTTTCGGATGATGAAAAAACTCTGATTGCGACGACGATAGTGACAACTGCGATTGTGAAAGCAGCGAGGAATCAGACTTGGACTAGAAAATGTAATACACTGATATAAAATATAACTTGATTCAAGAGACTGATTTTGAAGAAACACGAAAAATATTCTTCAGATTCAATTACATTTGTACTTGATGAATAAATAATTTTTTATTATAAAATGAATCTCTCTCTGATACGAAAAGATATCCAATCCACAAGACATCTCCAAATACTTTATGACGCACTTGTGCAATCACAACTCTCATATGGAATCATAGGATGGGGAGGTGTCTTGGATTGTCATAAAAGAAGCATAGATGTCTTGCAAAAATATATTTTGAAAATAATTTATGGTAAGAAGTTCACATTCCCTAGTAGACAGATTTACGAACTATCAAAAGCATTAGATATAAGGCAAATCTATGCAAATAAAATTATTATAAATATCAAACAGAGGAAGATAAAATTAGGCATCAGAGAGCACAACTACCTGACCAGAACAAGAAACGTCAACTATAAAAGACAGAGGGCAGAAAAAAGAATAGGACAGAGAAGCTGCACAAACCTAGCTTCTAGATTGTACCCAAATGTGCCTACGGAAATAAGAGAGCTAAGAAACATAAAGAAATTCAAGAAGGAAATAAAGAACTGGTTGACTTCAGAAGAAAGATCTATGATACATAAAATAATCAATTCAACATAAAGAATAACTATATATAATAATAAAAAAAAAATTAAATATGAACTAAGAAAAAGGAAAATAACCCGATTGTGACAGATATTCCCGAACGTGACTGTGAACCCGATGAAGACGAAATATATGTATACAACGGCGAGACGAGGAAAGGGGACAGAACAAGATCTTTATTTTAGTATTTTATAAAGGCGGTGACTAGAGTCCCGACTCGGGACTCGTGTCCAGTCCCGAGTGATGTCATTAAATTCCGGACTGATATTCGGTCCCGAATTCAACGATGCACTCATTGGTGCTTTGAAATTATTGAGCAGTGAAAGGAGTAGCGAAAAACTAAATGTTCAGTACAAATCATAAGCCTATACCCAGTCAAATAGAAACAATGATTCATATTTCAATCGGGCATGTAGATATGAGTTGCTATAAAGATGAATATGTATGTTGTTAGTATATTTTATTTTCAAATCATCACATTTATGAAGAGAAAAAAGAGCAATCTTGAAATGAAACATCTAAGATGCTCATTTTAAACAGAACTACTACCTTTACCTTTTTCGCTAAATTTTCATACACTTCAAATAAAAATACATTTTATTGAGATGCCGCAGCATAGTGTCGTTATTTCGTATAAAATATTATACATTTCACAAATATATTTCTCAGCTTCCTTTCTCTATCACATTTTTATAGTCAAGAATGGCCGTAAGGAAGAGGTTCACCTCTGAATCAAGAATTACGTCTGGCAATTCCTTTGGATCAATTTACACTAACCAATTCCCAACTTTCTCACTATTTAGAATTGCATACTTGCTCCTTCCATTCTCAAATTAAAAGATAGTATTTTCTCCTGCCTTTTCAATCTTGATTT
>NC_058189.1:20596197-20631458 GCF_907165205.1 Coccinella septempunctata | reverse complement strand
CTGACGAGGTCAAATAAGACCGAAACCATGGTCAGCATCTACTCTTTGTCGACGAAATGAAAATTCTAGTAATGCTTCGAGCGATGGTAGTTTGTTAGTTCGATTTAGATCGTAACATTCGTTGATTTAATTATCTGCGGATGTTATGCATCTGAATTAATTTGTTTGGTATTTTTTGTCTTATACTCCTTGTTCTATAGTTTGGTGTAACCTGTTGAACATTAAATTAAACTAGACGGTAGTTTCTATGCTAGTCTGCAACAAGAAGAAGTGGACATAACAAAAACGAACACTTACATTATGCAAGGTTATTTACATCCTCAAACGGAGGGGACACTACAGAACACATACCAGGTGGTGCCCACCAGAACATACACGAAACGCATCCTTAAACACCAAATAAAGTCAACTAAGTACCGACTGTGTAATTTTGAAGGAACAATTGCACATCTTTCATCAGGATGCTCTCAAATTGCGGGAACAAAATACCTGTCTCGCAGGCCTATGCCAAAGCATTGTGCTTAGTGCTTGTGAAAGCACTTGAAGCCTTTTTGTGCTCCCGAGCACTTTTTAAAACTAGTACTTAGTGCTTAGTAATTCGAGCACTTCGTCGAAAGGCATAGTGCTTAGTAATCCCTAAAGAGCTCTCGAGCACCAAAGTGTTCGCTATTACTTTTGGGGATTAATAAGCACTAAGTCCTCCGGAAATCTTGTCGAAACAAGAATAAGCGATCGACGCGTTGTCACTCTATGAGCATGTAGATACCACAGATATAGGTTTAAACTATCTGAAGAAAAAGTGATCAGAATCAATTACGTCCGTTAAAAAGGAAACCCTAGACCATTTTGCATTTTGCTCATAGGATTTCATCAAAGTTAAATCATCTAGGCACTATTTGTGAAGTACCGACTTGTGTGAAATTTTGTAACAATCGTTTAATTAGAAGATATGAGAGAATCCTCAGCAGCCGTTTGGCAGATGACGCCCAAATTCTGCGAAAACTTTCAAAATCAAATTTATCAACGGATGTCATGTTTCTGAATTGATTCGACTTGAATTCGATGTTTTGATGAATTATTTAACTTTTACGTGAATTGCTTATGGATTTTCAACGATACCAATAAACAATCAAGTCACAGACTAAGTCAAGCATTTTTAAATTTCTCTTTTCTCCTATTTCAAAATTCTTCCTTGATGATTTACGTGAAATAGACTCAAATACAAAATAACAAATATGAGTTTCAATTTGAAAATATTGAGTTTTGATTGATTCGCTGGTATTCTCGATCTTCGACGATTTTTTAGAAAGGACCCTCCCCAGCTGAAACATTCAAAAATTTTGACCTTCCTCGTTTTCACCATTTTTATCGTAATTCGAATTCCAATAACCACAAATCTCGGAGTTTTTACTGATGGTCTGTGTAATGTCTTTGGACTAGTTTAGGAAGATACTCTTTCGTTTTAAACGTTTATTTCCAAATCTAGACACAATGTTTGAATTGCCACCAAATTGGCTATTTAACGATGCAAAGATATAGTGGGTGTGCCATTTGAAACAAGGAACTAGAAATCTAATGCCAGCATATAACCGGAAGTTGCAAAGGTCTGAAAATATTTAAGGCAGAAAGCTCATTGCCAAACATGAAAATTTTCAGCACAGAATTTTGATTACTTCTCCGAAAACATTTGATCAACCATCGCGGTGAAACACCCTGTATAATATAATATAACACCCTGTATAATATAATATAAAACCAAGAATATGAATATTTCGATCTGACTCAACCTATTTATGAAGACAATATTTATTCATATCATATTCAATGTAATTAAAATTCAATTCTGCTTTTAATATGACTGCTTACAGGTGTATCGAATAGCATGAAACAAATTCGCGTTTTGTGAAAACCGAGTTCCGCATTTTGTGAAAACCGAATTCCCTTCTGTCAATATCCAAAAATAAGGAGTATCGATAGGAAAAATAGCGCATTCGAATATCTTCAGATGAATACCAGCGAAATCATAAAATAATTTCTCCCTATTGAATTAAAACTGCCACAATCTTGACACATGCGATTTACGACAAAATTGTGCTTGTTTTGAGCAAGCTTCTTCAAACGCTGTCCAAGGGATCTTGCGTAAAATCTATGGCGGAGTACTCAATAGTTTTCATAGATTGCGAGATTTATAAAATAGAGAAATTCGGGAATAACTGAAAAACTACTAATGATATGAAACTTATTCCAAATGAACGAATAGGGCCTTAATTAATGGCCAAAAAAAAATTAAAAATTTTAAACTTTTTCGCTAACTTCATGTTTCATCAAAAAATTGGCTATACAATTCTTCGAAAGCGTAGAAGCGTCACATAAAATATTTTAAAAATACATGAGCATCATTTTTTCCTAAATATGTGAACATCCAGTTTTATACGAATATGAATATTCGTTGAAAAAGCACCATGTAAATGTTCGGAACTAAATAGAATTCCTACTTCAAAGTCGGAATTAGGCGAAAAATATTTTTGAAATATTATGTGGCCCTCTTCTAAGCCTTCATAGAATTCAAATTTCCTACTCATGAAATCGTGAAACTGCTGTGAGGTAGAACGAACAACTTATTGTTTCGAAGAAATAGAAGTGCTGTTTTTCGATCGAATCCAGATTTTATAACAAAAAATCTTATTTCCAACAGTTTTTCAGAAAAGTGCTTAGTGCTCGCAAAATCAAATTACTTCCACAAATTGCTTAGTAATCGCGAGCCTTTTGTAAAAAATCGGTGCTTAGTGCCTGAGACTCGGGAGCACTTTTTGACAGTGCTGGGTGCTTAGTGCTCGAAGCACTTTTTTTCAGTGTCGCGGCATAACGATATGGGAAAAGTAGTATATCAGCTGATATGCCTTCGAGAAGCACTACTTCAACTACTCACTCCACACCCTTGGTCATAAGCGCCAATGGACTGTTTAACCGTAAAACAGCTGCACATGTTGAGGAATTTAACCTGCCTATAAACACAATAACATGGATGAAACACCAGAAAAAAATCCCTTTCTCGATAAGGAAGAGAATCCAGACAGTCTTCTACAAGTTACCAGAAACTATTATCTAAAATAGAAGGGAAACAGAAGCGGAAATGGGTGAAATACTGAATTCGATCGATACTTCAGATTGATCTAAAATTCACAACCTAATTCAAAAATGATAAGGAAACTTCATGTATACCTAGTTCTAATAAAGTCATGTTGAAGTATATAAATGTGACAATAATGCTCTCAACTCAATTCCATCGGAAAAGCATACCTATTGTAACGTCCCTGACCTGTTCATATACGATTTAAAATACCTACTACATATTTTCTTGGGAAGATCAAAACCAGAAACTCTATTTTAAGAATCTTATTCTTTGTTGAAAATAGTGCACCTATTATATTCAGTCTAGCAAATATCCTCGTTCCTTCTATTCAAATGAAGAAAAGAGTTGATCCATAAAAATTTTAGCGACTGATTGCGAACATTTGTCGTAGTTTAACAAGTCGTGTTAGTGTGAAAATCATATAATTCTGTTTTTAGATGTATGTTGTGTTTGTTGGGCAATGTTGATAAAATATTACCCGCCAGTTAACAGGAAAATGTGGGTACATAAATGTGTATCAAATCTATTATTCTCACTTCAGTGTTCTTAATAATAAAAGACAAATTGACATTACAGCCCTGTTATACAGGGTGTTCTACAAGCTCTATGACAAACTTTGACAGAAGGTAGCTGAACATTTTTTTCCTATGAACGTAGGTCCGATTCGTTTTCGTTTGGGAGTTACAAGCATTTGAAATATTTTTTTTCATGTTTTGATTAAGTAGCCCGCAGAAAATATCGGTTTTCACTCGTTTGACAATTGTTTCACTAAGAATGGTATCAACAATAACCACAAATGAACATGTATGGGCAGGGCAGAATGCATATATACTATTAGAGAAATACGATTTCAGCAACATTTCAGTGTAAAAGTTTGGGATGGGATTTTTTAAAAACGATTTGATGCCAGTACATATTATAAGTGATCGTTTGAATGCAGATTTGTATAAAAATTTTTTGGAGCACTACCTTTTTGACTTCTTTGATGCCTTGGAGCTCAACATTGTTTGGAATATGTGGTATCAGCGCGATGGTGCACACTACCACATAGAGGGAGACAAGTAGTGAGTTGGCTGAATTGGATACGTCAAGGAGGACCAATACAATGGCCATCGCGTTCGCCTGATTCAAATCCCTTAGATTTTTATTTATGGGTAAGTAAGGAGCAGCTTATTTATCATGTTGAAATCCAATATCATCAACAATTATCTACTAGATAGAATTCAAGATGCAGCAAACAAAATCTGATCCGCCGAGTGACGTCATCTTCAGTTCGTCAATGTGAAGCTTGCAGTCAAACCGAATGTGGACATTTTGAACACTTTTTATGGTCTCAAAATTTCCATTTATGATTATGCTTTGAACATGAAAATATGATTTTTCGAATGCTTGTATCTTCTGAACAAAAACGAATCGGATATATGTTCATAGGAAAAAAAAAGTTCAGAATAATCACAGCTACCATCTGTCAAAGTTTGTCATAGAGCTTGTAGAACACCCTGTATATAGCTTTTAGTCAATCTCGAAACTCACATACATCGTTTTTTTTGCGACAATCTCGCTTGTTATGGTTTCAAAGTCATTGGTATTTAGTAGGTACAACAATTGTAGAAATTTAAGTTCTCTAGAACTTATATTTCGGGCATCTTTTTATAATTACCCAACCATTTTCAAGATAAAGGATGCAGAGCACACAGCGAACTTTAGTCGGAATATTACTTACCGGGTCTGATTTCAGAGGTTCCTTAGTGATAGGGAGTGTTGTTCTTAGTCTTCTTTCCATAAGCAGGTTACAAGGAGCCGGTAGATCTTGTTTAGGAGTAACATTGTAGTTCAAGATGGCAAAAAAGGGTCCTGTTTATCTGCTATTGCTTTCGTCAGTAGTCCTTTCACAGTCTGGATGGTTCGCTCTATCATGCCATTTGATCGAGGGTAGTAAGGACTTGATGTAGTTATTTTTATATCATATTGTTTTGCAAACCTATTAAAAGCAAGAGATTGGAAAGGTGGTCCGTGGTCGCTGAAATTTCCATTGGTAATCCATTCATGGAGAAAATATTTTTCAGGGTCGAAATGACGCTATCAGCAGTTTTATGTGTTAACGAATGAACTATAGTAAAAGTGCTATAAAAATCCACTACGACTAGAAAATTCAAATTGTCAAAGGACTTGAAATCTATGCCAATTTTTTGCCAAGAAGAAGATGGTAACTCATGTGATATTAAGGGCTCTCTTTGAATACTTCTTGAATATAATTGACATGTTACACAACTAAGAACCATATCTCTATATCAGAATCCATACCTGGATAATACATGGCTTCTCTACCATGTGTGATTGATGCATTAAATCCGAAAATTCCGTTCCAAGACTGTGCGGTACAATGATACGTTTTTTGTAAGAAAGAACATCTTTGTGAAGAAAAATATCTTCTTTTAGGGACCAATATTTCTTCATATCTGAGTGTAAAGTATTTTTGTGTCTAGGCCAATCCTTTAGTGTATAAAATTTTAATTTTCGTAAAATAGAATCTTCATCGATACCTTTTTTCGGTCGTTCTTCATTTTCTTCCGAAGTGGATATGACCGAATACACCCTCAAATTTGTTTCGAGAAAATCAGTATTAATTATATCCTTAGTTGGATCGCTGCTAAGCGTGTCTGGAATTTGAAGGTTTTTTCCTGGAACATAGACGAGGTTAAACTGATACCTGAGAAGTTTGATTGCTAACCTCTGAATTCTAGGTGAAAGTTCATTGAGTGGTTTTTTGAGAAGTCCTAAAAGGGGGTTATGGTCACTTTCTATTGTGAAATTACAACCATACAAATAGTAATGAAACCTCTCACATCCAAATACTATTGCAAGCAGTTCTTTGTCAATATGGTTATATCTCTGTTGAGTTGGAGTGAGGGATCGGGGAAAGTAGGGAAATTGGGAACACTCAATTTCAAAAGATGAAAAATGATACAAAACATCAATAAAAATATTAAATTTCAATTAAAAGATTAACTTTGCTCATTTATGTACTAAACGGAAACAAAAACTATGAGAAATCAACATTTCCTAAAAAATATCAAAGAAAACAAAAAATACTATCTTCTATTTACCCGACACCCATTATGGGGTAATTGTGAACATAAGACGGGGCAAATAAGAATGAAATGGGATAATTAGCAATGGCACATGACACACAAGTATCCACTGCTTGTTTTTCTTGCAGTATATTTTTCATGTGCCCAGAGTTTACAGGTATTTCACATAATCCATTCCTCCATTGGTGGGGCTTCATACCTTACATAGCAAATTATGCAGTAAAATTCTTCTTTTCTGTGTAACCTGGATTGAATTTCCCAGTCCTTTGATTTTGGCGTGCCTTTTTATACCCTTTTTATGTTGGATTTAGGTTCATTATGTTAAATATTTTTATTCTTAAAATTTTTCTTTATTTTCCTTCTTTGTTTTTCTTCGAGTTGATTTTTCATTAGTAAACTTGATAATATCTTGAATTCATTTTGTTTCAATTTTCGGAACAGAGTATTTAGTTGCAGCTTGGCCTAATGTGTGATATTCAATTTTAAATTTCGTTTCAGTCTTCTTTTTATAATTTCTTGGCATCTAGATACAACTAATCGTAATCTCTTACATTTAATTGTTGCACAACTACTATATGCGATTGCTGATTTGCAGTGCAGCCGAATGTCGACGTGCAGAGCAGCGTGGGTTTCGCATTAATGCTTGTCTCACCACTCTCACCCTTTCAATGTTCTCAGGAGTACGCACAGTACCTTCTGTTCTAAGGTTCTTGACGCAGCGTAAGATGGTGTCGCGAGCAGGAACATTACGATGGATATTAAAGGCGGAAACACCTTATAACGCGACGCGAGCTGACGCGTCTGGAGCGGGTGAAGTGTACGCGCGTGGCGTCGCCACGGGTGTTCGCCGCTCCATGACGACAAGATTGGCAAGTGAAATGATTCGAGTCGAGGAATAGATTGTAGATTGGGTAATAAGATCGATTTCAAGACCAATTACTGTTTAAACAACTTGTTATTCCACATTTGGATTTCTGTAGTTCACTTATGTTTGGCTTGAAAACATTTTTAATTGATAAGTTGCAGAAAGTTCTGAACAGAGGTATGAGAATGGTACTTCGATGTAGTAGGAGAACTCCAATCAAAACTATGTTAGACACATTGAATTTGATGAGTGTGAAGCAACGAATCGCATATAAAACATTCGAACTCATTTATAAAATTCGAAATAAAAAATTACCCGAGTATTTGCATGAAAACTTGAAGTATGCATCTGATATCCATGGATATCCAACTAGAGGTAGAGAAAAAATTTTTGTTGATACGTTTCGGACAGATTATGCATCTCGATCGACATTGGTGAGGAGTTTGGTTTGTTATAATGGTTTGCCACGTGAGATCAGGGCATGTAGTAACCACAGAAGATTCAAAACTTTATTGTCCAAATATAATAATATAATATATAATTATTATTATTATTATTAAAATCTCGCGCCCATCCCTTTTCTAATGGCCGAGTACTACCCAAACCCAAAAGCACTTGGTTCCTATGCCCCATCCTGTCTTTGACTCGTACAAATATTTCAACAGTAGATTCTTTTTTTTTCACCATTTTTTCCGAATCGGCTCTGTTTAAAAAATACAGGTTGTTGAAAAACCCTTGAAAAATGTTATTTTCAGTTCAATCTCACAAACGCTTTTATCGAATGAAATGAATTTCGGAATAAAGTTTTTCATTTATTTGATGAATCTTTTTCGACCACGAAATAACACTCACGGCTTTCAGTTTTCTCATTATGACCATTGCATATTATAAAAATACCAAAAATTCAAAGAACCCAACTCTAGAAATTTAGTTGGACGATTACTAATGAATTTTTAAACGTTTTGTGATTTTGTATTCTTCATATTTTCTCGTATAATGCGCCGTTTTCGAGTAATCTGATGTTCAAAAATCAAAAAGTATTTGTGAAATTAGAAAAATTTGGTAATTTGGCTGAATACAACTCTGTTTGAAAGATCCACAAATGTGTAGTGTCACAGATTTAGCTATTCTGTAGGTAATTTTATTTTTCCAGGGGTGGCAACGCTCATTATGAAAACTTAAAATGGCTATATCTTTTTATCGAGGCCGAATCGGAAAAAATGGTAGAGAGACCTCAAGAATCTACTGTTACAATATTTGTACGAGTCAAGGACTCACCCTTTATAATGGTAAAATGTAGGTAGACAGATAATTTCAAATTAACGCCCCTTTTTAGCTGTAGTAGCGTCCCACACATTTTACCCATATTTCGTGACCTTTTTTTACTGATGCAATCATCCTCATTTCCTCTACTCTCCAGTGTGAAACGTAATGAAATATAAGGAGGCTTTCTTTCTCTATTGAATCCTCAAGCTAAGAATTAATATCCGAGGTTTCAAAATCAATATCACGTTTTAATTGGATACCTATATGAAGGCAGTGAAGGCTTTTCAGAAGATTATTTCTCTTGAATAATTTTGTAATTATGTTCCATGATTCAGGTTTCATATTTCAATCTTTCAGGAACCGTCAAACCACCAGAGATAATTCAAGGTGAGAGAAATTTAGCATGTTAGAGATGAAAGTGGGTGTTACTGTGTTTGAATACACAGCATATTATCATCTTCGAAGATGTCACTAGACAAGATCAATTTCGTAGTCAAAACGCTTCCATATTCAATAGTAAACTAAAGAATTTCCGACAAAATAATTACAAGTAGGAGCTATATTTTACATCGGGTATTCATAAAATGGCAGACAACATGGATATACCTATATTTCGAATATCATTTCCTAAAGGTTACTCTATTGCATTTCTGTTGTCACTTGTGGATTAGTCACTTGTGGATCTATGATCATAGATTATTGATATGAAACAGATTTAATGAATAATTGTACTCTACATAAGACATGAATTCAGAAAATTCTCAATAAGTCATGAATTATTCATTTTAAGAGCATTGACATATTAGCACACTATAATTATTTTTCTTGGCACAATCCAACACAATCATAAAAAATTAAGGTTCTAATTTGAAAAACGAAAATTATGGGCGAATCTTGATAGCAATTTTTCACCACAACTTTTAACACCCTATGGCAAGTTTTTTAAAATTCAGGAAATGTACAATATTCCCACGTTCTTCGACTTCAAAAATGTGAAAACGGTTTGTTTATTCTATATTCTTCTACACTATTCTATTTTCCGAAGTTCATTTCATTCGATGAAACCGTTTGTGAGATAGAACTAAGATTAACATTTTTTCATGGATACAGTTTGCATCTTTTAAACCGAGCAGATTCGGTAAAAATGGTAAGGATACAAATTGTTACCTTCACCTCAAAAATCTAGGTACTGTTAAAATACATATTTGTACGAGTCAAAGATGTTATATTATGGTGATAAATAGATAGGAACTTATACCTAAGACTTTTTTTAACTGTCCTCTCGTATGACAACTATCAATATCATAGTAAGTAGATAACTTATATTACAACATTTCCCCCAAGTTTCTTATATGCCATCCTCTGTTTCATCAGCACCCTCTTCCTTTTATTTTTTATTTAGTCAAGAAATTTTCTATTTCTTTTGATGGCACGAACCATATAAAACTTGAGCTGGAGATATTCCATATTCTCGAGGAGTATTTCTTAATCCGAGCAAACCGACAAAGAATTTTTCTTCGTTTAAATTTCCACATTAAAAACATTTTATGATTAAATGTTCTATTTTTTTTCCTGGTAATATATATATATATATATATATATATATATATATATATATATATATATATATATATATATATATATATATATATATATATATATATATATATATATATTCTTTTGAATGTCAAAAGTTAATAATAAAGCTTTCATCAAAACTTATTCGAAGACTTGATGATGACTGAAGAAAAAGGAAATAATCATAGGTACATAACTTGTCCTTCAATTGCACTGGGAGGAATATCATCTCTACGTCAAAAATCTTCTGCTGATCTTGGTGGAGGATCACCCTCGTTGTTAGAAATGCCTTCAGTACTCAAATTAATAATAGTCAAATCTTGCTTTTGACTGGGAGGGTCTTTCGACCAGGTCCAGTCTTCCAAGTGATGATTCTTTTGTTCTTCAGTTTTTCGAGGAACGCTACAAGACCCTTATGTTGGGGAATCATCTCCCATAGATATACCAGTGGTTATTCAGAAGATAATTGAAAAAAACGTAATATGATATGATGATGATTGACTGACTTGGTTATTTTCTACACTAAAAGATCGACTAGTTCTAATTCGATAATTCTCTTTGCCTTGAAATATTTCTCAACACCATCCAAAATTTCCTTAATTTTAGCTTCATTCAGATCAATTTTCAGAACCAACTTCACAATATGCATTACTTTTTGAGATTTGATAGTCTGGAATAACCCCCGAAGCTTGAATTGAAAAGTGATATTCAAATTTGGTTCACCAATCTGAATTCTGGATATGTCAAAAAATCTATAAGTTTCTCAGGTCCTGATAAAGATGAAAATAGACCTAATGGACGATAAGTATCCCGATTCTATTCTGTTCAGCTTTATCATTCACAATATTCATAACTTCATTTGATTAATCAGCTTCATAAATTTTTTTATTTGACGCTTCTCCAATAACAATTTTTTCCATGAATGCTGTCACTTTCTCTATATTTGCCTGGAAATTCTTACTCATATCAACTACTTTATTTTTTAGTAATTTAATTGAATCTTGTGTAGCAGCAAAGGAATATTCTTGTCATTGCTTGATTTTGTTTCGGTAATGAATTCATTCTTTTGGGCATATTTCAATAATACAAATTCCTTTTTTTCATTCTTCAAGGTCCGACTGCGCCATGTTATGATAATAAATAGATAGGAACTTAGGCATAAGACTTCTATTAAGGGTCCTCCCTATTAGAGTCATTCGGGGTTACTGAGCGCATTGGTAAGTGTGCGCAGTGCGTATATCTCGACTATGCAATGTATGAAAGAGGGGTTCATTTGGGTGAAGCAAGGGCGCAGAATCGCCATATTAGTTTTTCATAGGGGTGCGCCGTGCCACGTTTCTTTAACTTTTTATTTGCAATCAATCAAATTCACTAGTTTTCTTGTTAATTTTTAGCATCTCTGTACATTCTGCCAGGTCCAAGTTCCGAGTCCCTCAGTGTTAAACAATATTTTATTCGATCATGGGCATATTAATCTAAATATATAATGAAAAATTAGGTTCTCTTAGCTGCTCAACTCTATAAGAACGTCAATTCAAATTTTGGCTTACTGGGGAAAGTGTGCGCATAGACTCATTATATTGGCATCAGTTCGGTGAGGAATAAATTATGACATTGTTGATTTTCATGGTTAAGACTCGATCAATATTGTCCTATTTGTTCGGAAAAATATGAAGAGCCACCAACAGGGGAATGTATCAAGTGTTGTGTTCACCGAGAATTGTGGCACGAACAATAATGCAGTGCTTATAAAAAGGCGCTTCTGTATTGACAATAAACAGCATTTCTTTCATATTGTAACATTTTGATGACATTATAATGTAATCTGTTTTGATTGTGTGGTTCACTAAGCACTGCGTTCACTTACCCCGTGAGGGTGCGCACACTTACCCGCAATCCCGTATTGCGTGTGAACGCACTCCGACTTTCACCATTAAACTTTTTTTTGCGGAAAGAAAACTTTTTTGTTTGTTGGCTTTTTGATGTTTTTTTATAGATTAGAAAATTCTCTATCTTATGAATATGTTTTAATTTTCCTAGCTTCAACATTTGAAACAGGGTATGGCTTGAAATGCAAAAGTGCGCACAGTTGCCCCGAATGATCCTATGGCAACTATCAATATCACTGTAACTAAATAATTTATACTTACATATTACAAATACATATTACCTACAGGTGTCCCAAGTTCGAGTGTCTATTAGACGTTTCTGAAGAACTCTACATATTTGAAATCTGAAAATTGGGTTTATGATATTATTCGAAATTCTCTACTGAGCTTAAATATTTTTGAAGCCTGAGCACTTCGGGTTATACAAGGGGTGAAAATGAATTTGTTCAAAATATTTTTATTCCATTTTTTTGTTTTTGATATGAATGAGTATTCAATGCTGTATACATTTCTGTTAAAACCATTTTATTCTTTCAAATAGTTTTCAAAATATCGAAAACTGAAAAAAAGTGAGATATGCGGATTCAGTATTATGTTATTTTCATTCTAAATATCTTAAGCACAAACCGTTTTCACATTTTCGAAGTAGAAGAATGTGGGAATATTGTGCATTTCCTGAAAATCTTGCCACACCATTTCTCTACTTACGACATAAATTCAGAAAATTCTAAATAACTCAGGAATTATTCATTTTGAGAGCATTGGTATATAACAACACTATTATTATTTTTCTTCGCAGACTCCAACGCAATCATAAAAAACAGCTATTTGAAGCTGGCACCCCCAAATGCGAATTTTGAAACAAAAATTTCAGGGTCGTTTGTCTATCGTAGGTCCATGTTTGTCCAAACTTTTTTTTCACTTGTCCAGGCACCGTTTTAGAGATATCGGAAAAAAACTTTGTTCGGTTCATTTTCTGAGCTGCACCCTCAAATCGCAAAAACTTATTTTGGATGGTACAGATCGTTTGTCCAACGTTAGTCCACGTTTGTCCACAAAATTTTTTCATTTGTCCACCCACAGAACTATAGAAATCAATCTTTGAAAATTTTGGAAACTATGAAGTTGGCACCCCCCAAATGAAAATTTTTAAACAAAAACCGCAAAAACTTATTTTGGATGGTGTAATAAATCGGAATTCGAGATTCCGAATTAATTTGAGATAATTTTAACGGTGTATAGCTAGAACCTTCATACATTGTTGCAGCAGAGCTGCAAAGGCGTTTATTATCCGGAAATATGATACTTTGAGGCGTTTGAGATCAGACAGTATTAAGTCGCGGGAATTTAAATAATAACCTGACCGATAAGAGTTGAAAATGTTTTTCATGACACTTAGTAAGGAGATCTGTAATTGATTTCAATATCCGGTGATAGGGACTTCGGAACAAACGAAAATGGTCAGCAAAGTTGATTAAGGAGATTTATTAGTCTGGAGACCCTGAAAGGAAATCAGTTCGCAGAATTCGAAATAGCCGAAATTTTCTTGTAACCGCCGAGTTTGGGAACGCTGATTTTTCAACTCAGCAAGAATGATCGTCCAATGATTTCGTTTTGGGACGTTTTGGTACCACCCATTGCGTGGGAGAGAAAGACCGGGGAAGAAAAGTTCCTCGGGAAAAAGTTAGTCAGTCGGTCCCCTTTAAGTCGGTCCGGGGACGTGATCTGTAAAATATCGAAAAATATACCCTTTCGAGTCGGTACGGGATAGTAGAGGAATTAGTCTTTTGTAGAGTCAGTCATCAAAGAAAGAGAAAAGGGACTTAGTATAAATAGGTTTTCCCGAAGTAAGAGGAAAGTATAGGTAGATCACGGAATAGAATCGGAGACTCGGTCTGCTCATAAATATTAGGAAAAGTTGAGTATAAAGAAAAGTCCAGTCCTTTGTTTTTGTTGGTTTTTGGTTCAAGTAGAAACGGAATATCGGGAAAAAGGGAATTAAAGAGAACGGAAATAATTTGGAGCTAAAGTCAGTTTTATCGGGAATCAGTAAAGTAGTAGTCGAGCAGTGATCGTTTATTTTGTTTTGTAGTAAGACCATATATAGAATTGTGTTGGAATTTTGGATAGGGAAACTTAAAGCGTAAAACGTTTGCGACGGAAAAGTGCGGGAAGTTCGGTTGAGTGTAAAGAATTCGCCGATTGGTGCGGGTAAAGTCTGGTGTCAAAAAGTTCTTCATCGGCAGCGTCGGACAAATAGCAGTTTGTCCAGAGTCCTGAAAGCTCCTCTATAATTCATTGATTAAGTATTGATTACACGGATCAACACAAAATTTGACTTTGACTGCAAAGCATAAAATTTCGATAGTTTAGATCCTAATTAGACGAAAAAAAAATATATGGCATGAAAAAGTTTGCTTCTGTGTTTAGGAGACTGATTCAACGATGTCATTTACACTAACTTCAAGCAACATGTGGATCCTATGGCTTGTCTTGATTTCAAACTAGAAAGTCCAAATATGCTTCATAGACTTCAGAAGGAACGTGAGATGTCTTTAATTCGTATTTCACGTCACGAATTATAATAAATTGACCACATATAAAACAAAATGCACCAGCATCTTATTTACACTTCCTTGGCGACATTTGAAGATTGTCTGAGCTTGTAAACAACACCTGATCGTTGTTTATGACTCGAGTGCCCTCTAGCGACACCTTGTAAAGGTAAACACCCCACTCTCATCGCGCGGTCATTTTGAATTATTAAAAATTATTAAAAAAATGAAGAGTGACTATTAAAACTATAACTATCACAAAAGCAAACTTTATACCAATAAAAGGTATTTTCTTTTCGTTTTTGTGCATAATTAACCGGAAAAACCTAGTATAAAGGTTAGGACAAAGAACGAAAATTTTTTTGTAGAGTCGTGTTATTCTTGCGCGCTAAGTTGGGAAGTTGAATTTTAACCCAAGATTTTTGTTACGATAAATATGGTTTATTGTTTTGCGCTCATTGCATAGGATTAAGAAATTGAAGATTTTTGTTGATCGTCTTCGACCGAGTACGTATTTGTAGAGAAGTTCCAATTTTATTTTGCCAATAGATTTATTTGTAAAAGTTTTCCATGAGTTTCATTTAAACTTTCTCCCCAGAAATAATATCAACTTCAAGACCTGCCTTCGTGCGACGGGCCGGATCCACATTTTTTCCCCTTTCGAGGGCATTCAATTTGTGTATTTAACATCTTAAAAATAATCACCCCATGACCAGTGGAAGGCCGCTCTTCCATCGATCAAGATACGGGGTGCATTATTACAATGGTACAGATCGTTTGTCCAACGTAAGTCCACGTTTGTCCACCAAATTTTTTCAATTGTCCATCCACAGAACCATAG
Organism: Coccinella septempunctata; assembly: GCF_907165205.1. Taxonomy (NCBI): domain Eukaryota; kingdom Metazoa; phylum Arthropoda; class Insecta; order Coleoptera; family Coccinellidae; genus Coccinella; species Coccinella septempunctata. The sequence goes on along the minus strand of NC_058189.1, from coordinate 20,616,239 downwards.
AAATCCATCTATGCAAATTTTGGAAAGTGTGAAGAGTGAAGTTGGCACTTCAAATGAAAATTTTCAAACCTAAATTTCAGGATCGGTTGTTCATCGTAAGTCCATGTTTGTCCACCTATTTTTTTCATTTGTCTAGGCACCGTTTGAGAGATATGGAAAAATGGGTTTTTTTCGGTACATTTTCTGAGCAGGTCATCCAAATTGCGAAAACGATGGTAAATAGCCTTCGCCAACGTTTGTCCACTTTTGTCCACCCAATTTTCTTATTTTTCCACCCACAGAACCATAGAAATCAATCGTAAAAATTTTTTGGAAGTGTTATTAAGTTGTACAACACAAAATTTTCAACCAAATATTCTGGTTTGTTTACCTTTCGCTAGATCATTTTTGTACATCAGGAATTTATTTTTATTTCCATCCAGACTCCATTCGCCATTTGGGATGAAAAATTGATTAATCAAAATTCTTCGTTTACTATTCCTAAAATGCTAAAGAATATTTATCACCGAATGAATCGTTGGTCCATAGCGGATTCACGTTTATTCAATCAAAATTTCCATTTGTCCAAACTTATAACAATAACAATATTGACAAAAAATTCATTATATTCTCTTTTCGACAAGTTGATCATATTATGTGGCGAAGAGAGCTTTTAGAGGATAAAACATGTAACCCTAGTAGAGTTGCTCCTTCAAATTTTGTATCACATTTCCATCTATGGTTACTTCTATTGAGAGATGAAGGACTCGAAAGCTGACCTTCGAAAAATCCTGAAAAAGCTGGGTTCAGTTAAAAATTCGTCAAGACGGAACGGTTGCGCCGGCCGGGATGAATGAAATTCTCAGATTTATTACTCGAAGAGTTGCAAGTTGCTCTTTCAGAATATGGTTCTGTGAGTGGACAAATAAAAAAAATTGGGTGGACAAAAGTGGGCTAACGTTGGACAAACGATATTTACCATCGTTTTCGCAATTTGGGTGACCTGCTCAGAAAATGCACCGAAAAAACTTATTTTTCCATATCTCTCAAACTGTACCTAGACAAATGAAAAAAAAAGGTGGACAAACATGGACCTATGATGGACAAACGATCCTGAAATTTTGGTTTGAAAATTTTCATTTGGGGGTGCCAACTTCACACTTTCCAAAATTTGCATAAATGGATTTCTGCTGTTCTGTCTATGGACAAATGAAAAAATTGGGTGGACAAAAGTGGACTTAGGTTGGACAAACGATCTCTACCATAAAAAATACGTCTCTGCAATTTGGAGGTGCTGGTCAGAAAATGTTCCGAAACACTTTTTTTCAAATACATTATTATGTATGGTCATAGAATATAAATTTTTCCAATAATCCACAAGTCAAAGACCTCTTTTCTGAATTCATTTATTTGAAAAACAAACGCAAAATACAGAATTTGAATAAATAAAACAAGAATTTCAAATGAGATACTTAATTAGATCTGTCACATGTGAATTATTGCGATAATTTATTTTCTGTGGCCATAGATTATTGATATGAAGCAGATTTTATTAATTTGGCTCTACGTACGACATAAATTCAGAAAATCCTAAATAACTTCGCAGAATCCAATAGAATCATAAAAAAATAGGGTTCTAATTTGAAAAACGAAAGTTATGGGCAAATTTTTATCCCAATTTTTCACTCAACATTTGGAACACCTGTGACAAGTTTTTCAAAATTCAGGAAATGTACAACATTTCCACATTCTTCGTCTTCAGAAATATGAAAACGGTTTCTGCTTAGATATTTAGAATAAAAATAACGAACATAATACTGAATACGCATAATACGCATATCTCTTTTTTTTTCAGTTTTTTTTTACGATATTTTGAAAACTATTTGATTGAATACAATGGACTCAATAGAAATGTATTCAGCATTCAATACTCAATAATCAAAATTTTTGTTCAATAGAGAATTTGGAACAATATCGTAATCTCAATTTTCAGATTTCAAATATGTCCAGTTTTTCACAAATATCTAAAAGGCACTGGGACACCCTGTATATATTCGAATTGGAAAATTGGTGAATATGCATATATAATATAAGGAGTTTTTTGGAGTGCATTTAAAAAGTCGCCCTTTTCGGGAAAACCGGAAGTTGAGAAAAAAATTGTCAGAAAAATGTACCAATACACTGTTATACGCCCGTTGAGCAACGGGATATTGTAGAAGTTTGAACTCTGGAAGGCATAAAATCTTATATTGTTTACGTTAACTAACTCTACAGTGCATCCCATTTTGGGTGAGACAGCCAGGTTTCTCGCTTCAATTTTTTATGAATTGCAAATAAAATATAGCACATCCAACATCGTTTTTCATTGATATCAATTGATTCCAAACAATGTTTAGATGAAAACTAACATCCTGATCACAAAACAAAACCATCGAAACAAAGTCGATATTGAAATTTAATACAAGGAATAGAATTCGAATTAAAAAACAGAAAACTGTAATCAAAAAGTTTTTCTGTATTCACAGTGCGTTTTCAGCGCCATCTCATTGTCATGCGTGTTTACACTGTCCAAAACGTAGTCGGTTTTTAGTACTAGAGATATGAGGGCGTTTCCTATCTTTCTACTCTATAATCTTTGTTTATTTTCAGTTCGCAGCGCCCTCAACGGTAATTGGATTCGCGAATACAAATTTATTTATTTCACGCAACTGCCTTAGTGTCGTGCCAGGCAGAGAAGTAACGCTTGACAAAGGACTTACTTGGAAAAGTCATATCAAACAAGCAATCGACAAAACGAAAGCAGCGATGAATAGACTCTACCCTTTAATAGGAAGTCGAAAGAGACAAAATTAAAGATAATCAAAGCCGTTGCTAGGCCTCAACTGACTTATGGAGCAGTTTCCTGGGGCTTCGCGGCAAAGAGCCACATCAAAAGAATTCAGGCCACTGAAAACAAGCTGCTACGATGTGCAATAGATGCACCTTGGTTTGTCAGGAATAGACAGATTTATAGGGACCTAAAATGGGAAACCATAACGGAATTCATGAACAGAAAAGCAGAGAAATTATTCGAAACAGCGAAAAACCATCCGAATCAAGAACTCAGGAGACTAGTGGACTACGACCCAGAGGAAGACAAGAGGAGAATGCGAATTTACCGAAGGAGACCAAGAGATCAATTAAAAAGAGATTAAAATAACAACAGAAACTTATTGAAAAATTCAATGAAGTGTTAATCCAATAAAGGATAAACACATAAATCCCAGCACGATAATGTGCGAGAAGAAAACCGACTAAGAGACGAACGGTTTATAGGCAAATGCCCGGAACCAAAATTCAAGAAGCAGTTAAGGGTTTTTAGTGGGTCTCGAGCTCAGAAGAGTGAGAAACCCCACACTTGTTCCCCCTCAGGAGAGGGTGGTTCGTCTGATTTGCAGATTTTCCCCCTGCTACACCAAAAAAAAAAGGCAGAAAAGTTTCGAAAGTTTGTACCACAACAAATACATTCATAGCACGTCAATGTCCATTCCATGTATTTATGTTTCAAGGTTTGCACCGTGGAATCATAATCGTTGTTTATTTTAATCATCGATAGGTACTTACAGCATGAAAAATTCAAAATTTCAGCCAAGCAAATCATAGAAGATAAATTTAAAGGAAAAAGAATTCAAGGTTTTGTGACTAAACTTCTGTTGTCAAGGTGGGGAATTTGAAAATTATCAAATACTATACAGTAACTGTATATTAAATACTGCACAGTAACTGTATTTCAAATATAGCCTTTTTGAAATGTAGAATTATAAATACAGAAACTGTGTAGCATTTGATATACAGTTACTGTACAGTATTTGATATAGTTTTTGTGATGCGGCGGCAAGTGTAGGTATGCCTAAAAATCTGTTCGATTTATTTTATGTTAGAGATAAATGATGCCGTTTCATGTCATAGTAGATGGCTCGCATGTACCAAGAAAAGAAAAATGTGGGAGAATGGTCCCAGGAAATAATGAAAGAAGCAGCAAATAAAGTCCTGACCAAACAGTTTAGAGTGTGTTAATAAATATTGATATTCATTATTCCAATGTTGTTGATGATCCCAAAGCTTTCATCCTTAAGAAACTTCATATTTAGTCATGTGTTATATTACGATCCTATTCGCCCCGAGAATTTGGGCGTATGGGATATTTTTGTTATTTTGGTTTTTTCTCAGAATTTTGCAGAATTTATGGATAATTTCGATGTTGAAATGCTTATTGCACAGCTGGATGAGCTGGATAGTTACTCATTACTATTTATTCAGTAAAAATTATATCTGTTGAATTCAAATATGGTTTTTATATCCACAAAATAAAGTTGATCCGATTCGCCTCGGTCTACCCTAGAATATATTTCACTTATACAATATTTTCTAACCAGCCGACCAATAAAAAAATGGTTTATTCTTTGAAAAAATGAGTTTTAAGGTTTTTGCAATGACATATTGAAATAGAAACACCCTGTATGTTCAATGGAATTTACACAATTAACGAAGGAAGAAGCATTGGTATGTCTCTGATAGAAGCTAGAAAATTATGAATTTTCATGCAAAAATCTACAAAAAAAATTATTCATCGAATACGGATTTATAGCCTCAGAAGCAGTTCTTGTGTTATATTAACTGGTGGTTTTCTGTTCGTAGTATTTTTTAATTTTTAAAAACGAATAGTAGACATTCCTGAATGTAGCCGACTGCTTTGAGCAATTTTCCTCTGCATGATTCTCGAAACCCCAGTTTGTGAATGGCACGCAAAGCTCTCTTTTGTAGTTTTAGGATTTCCTCCATTCCAGATGAGGCTCCATAAAAGTCAATACCATAATGTCATATCTTGGATTCAAAAGTATCCTGATATTATTTTTTCAAGGACGTGTAATTTCATTTTGTGAGCTTTTTCAGTTAGGAAATTATTGATGTAATACGTCATATACCTACTTGGGTTAAATATTAATGAAATTAGAGCGAAATATATTTCAAATAAATTATGCGAATACATCAGATGTAGAGGAAATAATCGTCTAAGGCGAAGTCAATTTCTCAATAGGAAACAAGAAGCAGGTGAGCCCTTCATGGTATTTTATAGAGTAAAAGTTAGTTTTGTCGCAGGTATTATCATCTTCATTCATAAAGTTTCAGTGCTGTATTTGTACACCAGAGTTTGCTGCAATCATTAGATCTGATTATAAAAAAAATCGATCATCTCAACTGTAGACTATAATTCACACTGAATTCGACAATGATTACCTATGCTAGAAAAGGAATAACAAGATACATAATTGATGCTATTTTCTCAAGTTTTCCTGATCAACTGAAATAGAGGATTTTTATATCCTATTTCATTTTCCATAAACCTGAGCGTCTCATAAAATGATGATGTAGATACCGGTAGATTCGGGTTTCGTCTGACTTGGGACAATCCTGTTACTTGGGACAATTCTCTTGCAGATTTCTTTGTTCCTTACCATTTATGTTTGAAGGAACAAACTTATAAGATTGTGTAGCGCCTCTTCGGTTTGTTTAACAATTAATTCCTGTTGAGAACAGTCCGTTTGATTTGATGGGAAAATTTAACGAATTCAGGAGAGTAAAAGCTCGTTTTTTATGTCCTTTATACTTTCTGTTATCCTGTACATGCGTTTCATTATTTGCATGTATAATTTTTTTCTGGATACGTGGGATATTGGGATATTAGATATGTCATGAAACAAGGTTGCTTACAAATCAAACGGCAACAGGGATCTCATTCATTTATTTTGTTGTTTCATAGGGGGTGACTTGGGACAATGCCGAATAAATAAAAGCGGCGCATTGGAGCAGAAAATATGTCGATTTTTCTCGGGATATTATTTTATTTACCGCAGGAATTTGGACAGGTTGAATAACAATCACTTATGAATTCGCCAACGTTTCGGAACTATTTTGTTCCTTTTTCAAGGCTAAAAAAAGTCATTTATTGATCATAAACAAAACACAAAACAAATTATACCTCATCATACAAATAATAAAACTAATATTTTAAAATTGGTCATGGGAAGTCGAGAATAAATTAATAAACAGTCCGACGTGTGACAGTCAATGAACTAAAAACAATGAAACCGAATCGGAATTACCTACGTTGTTATCGATGACTGATATTCTCACATTCGGTCTCGGCTCATTTGATTTATCCCAACCAGCAAACATACAGTGTGAGACAAACATACAAAAGGCGACGAACATGAAACAAAGCGCACAGACAAACAATTTTTTATTATTATCTATTGGGTATTCTTATTCTTGTTATCATGTGGTCATAAAAAGCACTCAAGTTGTTGGTATTCTCTCTATAATTCACTGTGTCGTTTCTTCTTATATGTATCATTTCACTTAAAAGACGTCTGAAATGATGCTGTTCGTGATCTAGAATGGTTACTACGAAGGCGTAGAAGGGCCACATAATATTTTAAGAATATTTTTCCTTAAATTCCGACTTTGAACTCGGAATTCTGTTAAATTCCGACTTTGAACTCGTCGTTCTACGTCGTCATCATTCACCCTGCAGAAAATCGGAACTAAATGAAATTCCGAGTTTGAAGTCGGAATTTAGTTAAATTCCGAGTTCAAAGTCGGAATTCAATTGAATTCCGACTTTGAAACTAAATTCTGACTTCAAAGTCGGAATTTAAGGAAAAATGTTTTTAACATAATATGTGGCCCTTCTACGCCTTCGTAGGTTACATCTTCAAAATTAAACCTATGTCCCTCTCAATGTGTGTGTTGTGTGAGGGCAGTTTTTTTTTCGGATTCTAAATGTCTGCCATCATTTTTATGTTGTCGAATTCTGTCTTTCAAGTACTATCTTGTTTTGCCCACGTACAGTCTGCCACAATCTTGTCAGGGAATTTTATACACCAGACTGGATTGCATAGTTGGAGGGGTTTTATCTTTTATGTTGGTAAAATTTTTTTTGTTCTTATCAAGGATGTTGTAGAATGATGTCGTGCAGCCAAACTCTTTGAATATATTATGTAATCTGTAGGACAATCTAGGGAAGAAAACGAGCATGAAATATTTTGACCTTGCAGTCACCTTTGGCTGTGAGCTAATGTGTATGCTGTTAGTTGTATTGGCTATTGTATTGACGTTGCTATCACTATTGACAAAGCAAACCTGATCCCGCTTAAGTTTGTAGTTTTTAATCACGTTTCTGACATAGTAAGGGGGTAGTTGTTGCTCAAAAGAATATTTGTTATTTTCAAAATGTTTTTCTTCTCAAACTTCTAATGACTGAGTGATAGAGCTCTATGAACTAAATTGGTGGCTATATTTTTCTTTTGTTGGAAGCTGTGATTAGAAAGTAAGTTGAAACATCTGCCAGAATTAGGTGGTTTTGTATACCAATCTGTTATAATTTTATTGTTTTCTCTTATTAACATAACATCGTGAAAAGGCAGGCAGTTATTATTTTCTGTCTCTATAGTTAACTGGATTTTTTCGAGAAATGAGTTGAATAGAATAAGCGTTGACTCAATGTAGTCATCAGGTATCAGTAGAAATGTATCGTCAACATATATTTTCATGATGGGGATGTCAAAATTCAGTTCACTGGCAACATATTCAAATGCCACCAACATAACCAACTCAGCAAAATCAGGACTTGCAGGGTTTTCCATCGCAGTTCCATCCAATTGTTCATTATATGAGTTGATGAATATTTTGCCACCAATTTAGTGCATATATCTCTATCACTCGGTCATAAGAAGTTTGAGAAGAAAAACATTATGAAAATAACAAATATTCTTTAGAGCAACAACTACCCCCCTTACTATATCAGAAAGGTGATTAAAAACTACAACTTAAGCGGAATCAGGTTTGCTTTGTCAATAGTGATACCAGCGTCAATACAATTGCTAATACAACTAACAGCATACACATTAGCTCACAGCCAGAGGTGACTGCAAGGTCGAAATATTTCATGCTCGTGTTCTTCCCTGGATTGTCCTACAAATTACATGATATATTCAAAGATCCAACTATGCCATCCAGTCTGGTGTATAAAATTCCCTGCCAAGATTGTGGCAGAGTTTACGTGGGCCAAACGAGACAATACTTGAAAGACAGAATTCGGCAACATAAAAATGATGGTAGACATTTAGAAATTGAAAAAAAAACTGCCCTCACACAACACACACACACAGAGAGGGACATAGGTTTAATTTTGAAGATGTAACCATCCTATATCACGAACAGCATCATTTCAGACGTCTTTTAAGTGAAATGATACATATAAGAAGAAACGACACAGTGAATTATAGAGAGGATACCAACAAATTGAGTGCTTTTTATGACCACATATAACCAGAATAAGAATACCCAATGGATAATAATGAAAAATTGTTTGTCTTCGCGCTTTGTTTCGTGTTCGTCGCCTTTTGTATGTTTGTCTGACACTGTATGTTTGCTGATTTGTAATAAATCAAATGAGCCGAGAACGAATATGAGAATATCTGTCATCGATAACAACGTATGTAATTCCGATTCGGTTTCATTGTTTTGTTCTACAAACGTCAAAAAATGACAAGGTTCGCGCTTTGACAACAATATGCGAAGTGACCCTTTTTTTCATTTTCCTTCGTTACCATGACACCGTGCGCGAAGTTGTGTGCGAAATACTTACGAACCAATAATTAGATATTCCTAAACCAGATATGTCAGATTCAGCTCGTGATATCGTAGATTTGGGAGTTGGATAAGACTATCCATTTTTGATTTGCAAGCAACTGCCGTAGATGTGACAGCACTTGATCCTGAAATTTCAGTACTCTTTTTTATATTAGGCCAAGCATATAGCGAAATACTTTGGTGATCTCGACTATTTTTTTTTAACTCGGCTGCGCCTCGTTAAAAAAAATCAGTTTTCGATCACCAAAGTAGCATTTCGCGCACTAGATACAAAAATAACTATTTATTTCAATGACTGTCACACGTCGGACTGTTTATTAATTTATTTTTGACTTTCCATGACCAATTTCATAATATTAGTTTTATTAGTTGTATGATGAGGCATAATTTGTTTTGTGTTTTGTGTATGATTAATAAATGCCTTCTTTTGAGCCTTGAGAAAGGAACAAAATAGTTCCGAAACGTTGGCGAATTCATAAGTGATTGCTTTTCAACCCGTCAAAATTCCTGCGATATTTTACTTATTTCAAACATGGACATGAATACCGCAGAATTATTATTTGCGTTTTTTTCACAAAGATATCACCACCAAGAAATGAAAGTTCCATTTTTCGTTTAGTTGCTTTACATTTGAGTTTCAATATATGTATTTACTTTGGCCATTCAGTATTAAAGTTTAAATACTCAAGTTTAATACTCAATGCTTTGGCTGAAGAGGGGGTTTAACATTTGATTTCCTTACCGAATTTCAACTATATACGTAGTCTCGAATTAAATTTTTTTTTAAATATACACCGTCCCAAGTCATCTATTTCATTTGAGAGTTGAGAAATCAATGGATTTCAACTTGTATCCCAAGCCTCCCAAATCGGTGGATTACTTGGGACAAGTATTTTTTTTTTTTCAATTTATATCCGAATTCTGAAGCATTGTATGTATTTTAATAAATAGTCTGGGTCATTGAGCATATTAAAACCTCATTTTCAGATAAAAATAGGTAACGTTTTTGAAATATGACAAGTTGAATTTAAAAATCGTTCCAAGTCACCCAAATCTACTGTAGGTAGTAATTCTCTATATTGTTTTCTCGATCTTCATCAATATTTCGTATTTCGTCAGCTTTCTGTTCAAAACTCTGTAAAAATAAATCAAATCTGTGACATCAGAATATATCGATTAACCATTTCTATGTTACAAACATTTATAAACATTCAAATGAGTAATTCACATCCACCAACCTGAAAGAGTTCAGTTGATGGTAGAAACCCTATCTAAGTAGTTCTGTAACTTGAAGTCATTTCAAAATCATTTACCTACCTATTATTTTCATCGAGTGTCGCCAACATTCACTATTTGAAATAAATTGAGACAACGAATGATTGTTAATCCATATTTTTTTCTATTTCTCAAATAAGCTGTGAACTGAGCCCCTCTGCGAAAATTCGGAAATATAATCAATAGCAACAAAGTTACCAATCAGCTCATTTCTTTCATTCTTGAAATCGTTATTGCTTCCATAAATATAAAAAGATCGACTTTTACGATCCACTCTTATAGAACTGAAATGAAATAGTATAGCCAGAAGATGCACTAAATGCCGATTATTTTTTAACTTTATCATTCGTTCAGTTCATAACATCATGGACATAATACCTGCCACCGTTACATTGTTGCTTTCAACTTGACCCAAAGCAAATTAGACCAATTTGGTTTTTCCAATACTGTAGAATAATATATTCCAAACCAGTTTTCGAGATACAGGTCATTTCAAATTATGACTCGTAACAAAGAAACAAATAGTAAGGTTTCCCCTTTTTAGGGTCATCATTCAAGAGAAAGAATGCTCTCAATGAAAGGAAAAGATATCACTAGAAGTTCATTATACCTTATTAGAATTTTCCATCATATACAGGGTGTATGAATGACTGAACCATCAATTACTCGTGAAAGAATTTGGGCCAGTTAATTTCTGTTTGAAATGAGACTTGCTTTGATGGGGATTGTATATTTGAAGCTAATTCAGGACAGTTTCAGCAAGCCGAAACTAAGAAAATTGGCCATAATGGTCACAAAAATAAGTTTTTTTTTTCGAATTATGTCCTCCCCAGAACTTCAATCATTTTCGCATTCATTATAAAAATTGTAGAGCATAATATTTTTTCGACTGAAGCAATTTTTTGAGATATATGGCAATGAATGTACATTAAACTAGGATTCTACTTTAACCTTGCCTTTCGCATGTGTGGCGAAGTTCCTTGCCATCATAACTATCTAGCTTGAAAACGGTTGAGAGTATGTGAAATTCTTCCAGACAAAAGTTGTATAGAATTTTGACACTGCTTCGACAAACGTGAGTGAAAGTTACTCAACAAAACAAGGTATTGGTTGCACTAAACGACAGGATGTAAGTCAACCTACATCCCTAGGGTAATAATAATCTAAAATTATTATAAGTAAATTTAATTTTTTATTTCATCAACATAGTACAAAAATACGGACAAACACCCGGTGATATTAATTGAAATGAATATTAGTGGTACTATTTTTACAATTATTCACATCACTAACAAAATTTGGAAACAGGTTTTCCCGTTTCTTCTCGATGTGTTTAACATTTTCTGACTCCCCAGATCCTTCATTTCTAACCAATGTTTCTGTCACTGTTGAAGCAGTGCAAGAGACTTCTGGCTGCGTCTTATTGTATAAAATTTTATTCGTTACTTCCTTTTTATTGTTGAGGCTCTCAGCTCATCGCTTTCCGCAATATTAGCGGATTTCCATCCACCCTGTCGCTTGATAGCTAATACATCACCTCCAGTATTTGCTAATAAAGTTGCCGACGTTCTTCTGAAAGAGTGTCCAGTATACAGGGTGGGCAAAATTCGTTGTCTACTGAAGGGATCTCGAGAACTATAGCAACTAGAAGAAAAAGGATGTCACATTCTCGAGCTCTTTTTTCCTTACTATTCCAAATCTGAAAACAGACCCAGCCTAACGGTCATAGATTTTGAGTTATGAACGAATATTGAGAAATTGTCATTTTCAATGAAGCTGAATAACTCGCTTATTTGAACTCGTATTCGAAATCCGTTGTTACATTCTACAGGCACTTTTTTATGAGGAATTCAAATATGATATTAAAAAGTTTTTCTATCCAGTCATTTTCGAGATACGAAAGGGATTTCTGATTTTTCAAATGTAAACTATAGTTGAGAGTTCTTTCATCTTGCTGCAATTTTTTTGCTGATTTCAAAAATGTATCATATGTTGCTATTCACATTAATGTTACACGAGAAAAAAATTAAACGTAGACAACGAATTTTGCCCACCCTTGTATTACGTATCCCGTATCTTGATCAATGGAAGAGCGGCTTTCCACTGGTCATGGGGTGATTATTTTTAAGTGAAATACCTCTAGTTGCCAAAAAACAAGAATCAGCAGAAATTGAGTCGGTATCGTGGCAATATTTATTATTCAATTCTTACAAATTGCTACAGTTTCGAGGAACGATTGTCCTCTTCTTCAGGCTAAAAAAAAAACAAAACAATGAACATACAGACTTCATCGAGTACGAAGGGAGGAGGCAACCTACCAACATATAATGAAATTAAGAAAAATAACGACATCAGCGGTATAACGAGAACAGATAGGGCATGACTCTACTCTAACCTAAAAAACGGTGTAGAAGTCATATGTCATGTGGACGACTACAGAAAATCCTATCAACAATAGTCACAGAATAAACTACAACTAGAGGTTACAAAATACAGTTTCGTGGACAAGTCAAATGGATGTGATCTCACTTAACAGCGAAGAGATCACAAACAAACAGTCACAGGATAAAAAAGAGAAACATACATTTGACAACACTGCTGTGTTCGTCAACAACTATCCATTCCAAATTTTAATTTTATTGATGAGAGGGCAATATATATTACTTAAATTGTCTGTGTCACTTCTAAAATTAACAGAATTATAAAAACTTTTTGATACAAACCATCTCAGATATCATCCTCTCTCTATAGTCTCTTTCTCTATCTAAAATGCAAACGTTCTCTAACTCATAATCGAAATTATGGCCTGTGACAAGATGGTGTTCTACCAAGGCAGTTTTATTGTTGGATAGGTTCCTTATTGAACTTTTATGATTGGACAATCTAGCCTTTAGTTGTTGTTTTGTGGTGCCTATATAGCATCCATCACAATTGTTACAATTTATTTTGTATACCAAATTTGATTCTAGTGCTTTCGGGGTCTTAGACTTAAGTTTCGAAAAACAAATCAACCTAATGAAACTAGAGACAACTTTCATTATGTGAAGATACCACTAATTCCTGGTCTATCTAACAGATTGATGTCAATCTTAAACCTGGATAATTTGAAGTTTGTCACATATTCCAAGAATACTTTGGGAAATATTTGTTTTTCGAAACTTAAGTCTAAGACCCCGAAAGCACTAGAATCAAATTTGGTATACAAAATAAATTGTAACAATTGTGATGGATGCTATATAGGCACCACAAAACAACACCTAAAGGCTAGATTGTCCAATCATAAAAGTTCAATAAGGAACCTATCCAACAATAAGACTGCCTTGGTAGAACACCATCTTGCCACAGGCCATAATTTTGATTTTGAGTTAGAGAACGTTTGCATTTTAGATAGAGAAAGAGACTATAGAAAGAGGATGATATCTGAGATGGTTTGTATCAAAAAGTTTGATAATTCTGTTAATTTTAGAAGTGACACAGACAATTTAAGTAATACATATTGCCATCTCATCAATAAAATTAAAATTTGGAATGGATAGTTGTTGACGAACACAGCAGTGTTGTCAAATGTATGTTTCTCTTTTTTATCCTGTGACTGTTTGTTTGTGATCTCTACGCTGTTAAGTGAGATCACATCCATTTGACTTGTCCACGAAACTGTATTTTGGGTGCGTTCCACTAGGCGCTCACGCCGTTCACAACGATCACGACCACGACCGCCCGAATTACCGTTCCACTAGTGCCCGGCTTCAAAAGCGTATAGGCTAGTGGAACGGTACGTGAGCGACGGTGAACTCGTTTTTGAAAATTCAAATAGCGAAATGAATGCAGAAATCAGTTTTGTATAATTTGATTCTCTTGAGAAAGATGAAGAACCAAACTCTCGCCAAGTTCTTCTTTGATTTAAGCGGTTTAGCTTTCACAACATTGGTACAGTGGGAATCAGAATTTATTTACAAATCTTGTGTTCTTGTTCGTGGGAAAGCAATAGTGTTCAAAGATCTTTGGTAGTGTTGAAGATGGACTCCGATATTTTACAAAATTTACAAGTTGTAGCGGAATTTGATGATAAAATAAATAGAATAAATAAATAATAACTTTATTTCAAGGAATCTTCGTACAAAGATCAAATGAAATCGACGTCACGAAATCGACGATAATTCATCCATTTTAAATTTAGCGCCACGTGTTCACAAACGACCACTTCGACCAACGGGCAGAGATGGGTCGTCATGATCGAAAACGATGACGCCATCGATTCGAAGCGGGCGATCGTGATCTTCTAGTGGAACGGCCTTAGGTCGTCGTGAGCGTTGTGAGCTGTAATAAATCGGAATACGAGATTCCGAATAAATTTGGCATAATTCGAAAAAGGTATCGCTAGAATTTTTATACATTGTTGCAGCCGTGCTGCAGAGGCGATTTTTAGTTGGAAATACGATACTTCGAGGTGCTTGAGATCAGACGGTATTAAATCTTGGGAATTTCAATAATAACCAGCTCGATAATAGTTGAAAGAGTTAGTGTCGCTCAGTCAGAAAATCAGCAGTTATTAATACCCTACGTTTTCAGAGAGCAACCGGTGATCGGCGGCCTATGTAATTGATCCCAATATCCGGTGATAGGGACTTCGGAACAAGCGAAAATGGTTAGTCATGTAGATTAAGAAAGATTTATTAGTCTGGAGACCCTGAGAAGAAAACAATTCTCAGAATGCGGAGTAGTCGAAATTTTCTTGTAACCGTCCAGCTTGGGAACGCTGATTTTTCAACTCAGCAATAATGATCGTCCAATGATTTCGATTTTGGGACGTTTTGGTACCACCCATAGCGTGGGAGAGAAAGACTGGGGAAAAAGGTACATCGGAAAAAGTTAGTCAGTCGGTCCGGGAACGTGATCTGTAAAATATCGAAAAATATACCCCTTCGAGTCGGTACGGAAAAGTAGAGAAATTATAAATCATTGTAGAGTCAGTCATTAAGGAAAGAGAAAAGGGACTTAGAATAAATAGGTTTTCACGAAGTAAGAGAAAAGTCTAGGTAGATCACGGAATAGAATCGGGGACTCGGTCGGCTCATAGATATTTGGAAAAGTTCAGTGTAAAGAAAAGTCCAGTCCCTTGTTTTTTGTTGGTTTTGTTGAAGTAGGAACGGAATATCGGGAATTAGGTGGTTGAAGAAATTTAGAAATAATTTGAAGTTAAAGTCAGTTTATCGGAAATCAGTAAAGTAACATTCGAGGAGTGATCGTCTATTTTGATTCGTAGTAAGACCAGATATAAAATTGTGTTGGAATTTTAGATAGGGAAACTTAAAGCGAAAAACGTTTGCGACGGATTTGTGCGGGTAAAGTCTGGTGTCGAAAAGTTTTCATCGGCAGCGTCATACAAATAGCAGTCGCAGAAAAGGTGAAAGTTCCAATTTTTATTCGTCCAGAGTCTTGAAAGCTCCTCTAAAATTCATTGATAAAGTAGTGATTTATTATTGAGCGCAAAGTTAGGAAGTTGAATTTTAAACCAAGATTTTGGTTATGAAAGCAGGTTTTATTGTTTTGCGCTTATTTGCATGTGTTTAAGAAATTGAAGATTTTTGTTGGTCGTCTTGGACCGAGTACGTATTTGTAGAGAAGTTCCAATTTTTTAATTTTATTTTCCAATAGATTTATTTGTTAAAGTTTTTCATGAGTTTCATTTAAACATCTCCCCAGAAATAATAATATTCAACTTCAAGACCTGTCCTTCGTGCGACGGGCCGGATCCACATTTTTATTTTTTTTATTCCCTTTCGAGGGCCTTCAATTCGTGTAAATAACATCTAAAAATAATCACCCCATGATCAGTGGAAAGCCGCTCTTCTACTGATCGAGATACGGGGTGCGTTATTACACTGGTGACAGCTAGGTGGGATTTAAGTTGATTTTTCTGGGGTAGAATACCAAAATTGTTTTATTTTGAGAAGTTGATTTTTAAAGTTTTAGTTGTTTCTGAAGCGAGTCGAGTTAAAATCCAACAATTCAGTCGGCGCCATTGTAGAAGTATTGAGAGAATTTTGTGTTTTAAGAATTTTGTGGTTGATTAAGGGTTGATTGATGGATTTAGTTGAGATTATATCAATGAATTTGAGGACTTTCGGATGAAGGAACTCTGAGTTATTTCTATTGCCAAGAATAATTTCATTTTGCGTCGATTTTCGTTTATTTCAAAAGAATAATCGAGTTATTTTGTGAAAAGTGATAAGTAGAGTTGTTAACAGAAATTTTTGTTTTCGTTAAAGTCTAGCTGCCGTGATATAAGAGAAAGTTGAGTAGAGTTGGATAAAAGTGCGTTAGTTGCTCTTCGTTGTAGTGGATCTGAATTTTATTTTAAAATCGGATAAGTTATCAAGTTTTAATCGGGAGATAGTTGGAAAATTTTATTCGTGAAGAACGTTGGTGTTCAATAATTTGTGGAAGATTTAATTAATCGATTGATGGAAACGTTAAGAAAAATTGATAAAGTAGTTGATCAGTATTGAAGATTTGAATTTAATTTTTCGCGATAATTTTCTTGTTTTGAGGTTGCATTCTTGGCTGATGGTGAAAGATATTTTTTTATTGTTTTCAGGTGAATTATTTTTGAGTGTATATTACTGTGTGTTTTGAAAATTTTGATTTTGCAGGAATTTGATGGTTTTGAAGTGAATAAATTTTGAAATTTTTTGTTGTTGATTATCAATAACGTAGGATTTTGAACGCAAAGTTGTGCGCGCAGATTTATTGAATTTGGACTTGTAGTTTTCGGAATTTTAGAAGAAAAGTCGTCAATCAAGTTTTATTTTTGCGAGGATAGTAATTCATTTTTGTGGTTATTGATGACTAGTTGAATGATCGGTTATTTCGTTACAAAAAAAAAAGTGTGGATTTAAGAATCAGTTAGTTTCATTCAAGTACTTTTTTTGCGAAATTGAAATTAATTTAGGGAAAGCAGATAAGGAAAATTAAGACGTTTGTTAATGCTGTTTTTATCAGAATTTGAACACGAATTTAAGGGTGAAATCATTTGAATCATTTTTTTTATCAATTTGGAGGCTAAAATAATTTTGAATTTCGGTCATTTGAATTTAATTGGTTTCAATTAAGTGAAATTTGGAATTTTGGTAATTTCAAGTTAAGTTTTTTGATCAAGTGAACGTCAGAATATTTCGGAATTTTAAGTCAGTTGGATATAATTTTGGATCAGTTTGATTTACAGAATAATTCGGAATGTTAGGACAAGGTAGGGTTGCAGGTTTTTTTTTTCAGGACATTGTTTAATGAATTTTATTTTTGCTGTTGAGATATAATTTTTTTTCAGGGCGTTAATTATTTTTGGGATCACAGTTGCGTTCAGGATAATATATTTTTTTGGTGATATAATTTTTCTTTCAGGGCGTTTCCATATAAGGTTGATATAATTTGAATAGGGAGAGTATTTGGCGTTTATAGTTTGATTAATTCTATCGTGTGTGCGCAGCGTATTTTGGGATTTTTGAAATAGGGATACTTGATTCATACTTTGAAATATCGTAAACCTGATATAATTGTTTTGTTTTGCTTGTCTAATTTGCGGAGATCGAAGATAGTTTTCGGATTTAATTGTTATTGAGGTTATTCACAAGGTTTTGGAAAATGTTGCCGGCGGCTAGTGCTAGTACTACCACCCCTGCGGTGGCTGAGAAAGATGTTATGAGATTTCCGTTTATGTATTCGTTGGGGATGATTGCGACAACCCTTGATGGTTTTTCGGGAAAAGACGCGAAGCGGTACTTCGACAAATTAGAGTTGAGGTCGAAGTTGGACGGGTGGAGTGAGGAAGAAACCCTTACTTTACTAAAATTAAAACTGACAGGCGCGGCGTACGAGTATTTTAAGTCTGATGAGGCATATGATAAATTGAAATATTCTGAATTGAAACAGCGGCTAATCTTAAAATTTACGCCATCAAAATTACCAGGGGAGAGTCAGTGGAATTTGAGTCGTTGTTTCCAGCGACATGATGAAGATGTTTCATCATTTTGTACTAGGCTGCGGATTTTAGGCGCGGAATTACTCAGGGAAGATTTGGGCGGAGCATCGCTAGACGAAGAAGCGGGAATCAAAAAGAAAAATAAAGAGTTAATACTAAATCAGTTTAAAACAGGGTTGCGCAAAGACTTGATGAAAGATATGGGGGTAGCTTTATTAAGAGAAGAAAATTTAGATCTAGAAAAGGCGGAAGGACTGGTCAAATTACAAGAGACCGCAACAACGATGATACAAGGAAGGACATCAAATATGAGGGTATCGGCGGTAGATGCAACGGAGGGATGTCAAAATTGCGGGAAAAAGGGGCACGACTCGAAGGATGAAAGGGGGGATATTAAAAAATTCGCGGAAACAAAGAAGAATACAGCGGAATGTTATTCGTGTGGTAGACCGGGCCATTTTGCTAGAGAGTGCAGGAATAACAACCGATCAGGAAAAAGGACGCAGGGAGGTTGTTATAGTTGTGGCCAAAAGGGTCATTGGGCTAGGGATTGCCCAAGGCAAAATCGTCAGGGACGAGAGGATTTTACGAAAAATAGAATACAGAGAACTACACCCCCAGGAGGAAGGGGTGAAGCGAATATGGCCTGGGGTCAACGTGAAAACAAGGAAATGGGAAGAAATGCAGATAGGGAAGGGGGGCGAAATACGGGAGCTATTCCTAAGCGATCGTCTCCATTTTCGAGGGGGTCTCAGTCGAGGAGACAAGAAGATTTAAACGGGGAGGGCCAAAATCCAACTGCCGGGATAGTGGCCGGAAATTTTTAAAAGGGCAGGTTTATTCGGGGATGCCAGGGGGGCATGTATGTAAGGGGGAAAGTAAGGATCGTTCGGTAATGGTGATCCCGGAAGTGAATTCCGGAGGGTTAATTGATGCACCTCACATGATTAACTTAAACATAAATGGAAGGACGAGGCGTTGTTTGGTAGATACGGGAGCCGCAGTGACTCTTGTAAATAGGAGTATAATTCCAGAAGATGGAATAAATAGAGAGGAGGTCGACTATCGGTTGACGAGTGTAACAGGTCATAGTTTACGTACCTGGGGTATGGCCAATATTTTGGTGGGACCTGTAGGAGGAAAGTTAGGTACAACTTGGACGGCTATCTTGTGTGATGACTCTATGTTAGGGAACGTCCAAGTTATTTTAGGGAGAGATTTTCTCAGTGCAAATGAGGCACTCATTAGTTATGAAGGGGAGCCGTCCGTTATGATGTGGGGTAGGAGATTCGAATTTTTGAATAAAAGGGATATAGAAAGCGAATTATGTGCGGAAGATGAATATAGTAAGGGATTTACCGGAACGATTCAAGTCAACGGAAACTTCAGGGAAGTTGTTCGTAGGAAAACCGGATTTGAGAGGAACGCAGGGAAAACTGTACTGGAGGATAAGTCGTACGCGGAAGATGGTGTCAAAAGTGACACAAATGGGGAACGGTTAAGGAAACCAAAGGAAAATGTGGAAATAAGGTTACAGTTTAAGGAGTCCGGTACGCAGACGGAAAATTTCGAGGGTATAAAGCCAAAGGTGAAATTATTAAAGGATGCTAGTGTCCAAGTGGGAGCTAAGGGTAAAACGGAAAAGGAACAGAATAACAAGGGAATCGTTGACGGAATTGATAGGACAGTCGGTACAGGAACAGGTGGTTGGGCCTTGCCAGCTAGTTCCGCGGTAGGAATTGCGGAAGGAATTCAAGAGAATTTAGGAATTCGTAGTGAAAAAGTCAAGAGGAGACCGGAACAGGACTTGGAAAAAATACTTCCAAATAAAAACATTAGGAATGTTAGTAACGGAGCGAGAAATACGGAAATGGCTGGGAATAACATTGGGTACCTACGGGAGAAGGGGTCAAGGAATAGCGAACGCGTGCCAAGGACGGTCGCGACGGAGGAATGCCAGTCGACAGAATCAATTGATAAGGTAGAACAGATGATCGACGTAGGTCAGGAGCGGAACTGGGAAACGGATGTATTAATAGAGAATGGAGTAACAATACCTGCCCGTTCGGAAGCGTTAGTAAGGGCTAAGTTAGTGGGAAATATTGAAGGGGCAGTT
>NC_058189.1:20559921-20595997 GCF_907165205.1 Coccinella septempunctata | reverse complement strand
AGAATATCAGGAAGGAGCTTTTTCGAATAAATGTGACGGGAATTGTGCGACGGAAACGGCCATATTGGTCTTCCAAGTTCTGATTTGAAAAGTGGCAGACTTGGAAGTCGAATGATTCTGTTATCTGTGGCCAAATGAACAAAGTGATGTTTTAACTTAATTTTGGTAATTTGGATTCTTGAAATTTGCTGGAAATAAGGATTTTGGATATTTTAGCGTGAATAATTCATAGGTAGGTGATTTTTCAAGCTGAATATCAGGTATTAATTATGAGTTTCTGACTTTCATATCATAACAAGGTTATCCCATGACAATAACACTCCATGGGCGTAGGTGATGTTAAGTAATAGACATTAATACCATTCAGTATACATCCAAGCAGTGTTAGGCGGGGTGAATTTCCGCTTTGATTATCAATTTGAACGAGCGTGAAAAAGCTTCTGACTTTACGTCAGTGCTTTCCTAATTTTTTTGATTAATCAGAATCAACTGACCATTGAAGCAGTGGCGTAGCTTGCCTTAGAGGGGCCCTGTATCAAAATGTGTTGAGGGGCCCTAAGGAAGGGTGATATAAAAATAAAAGTAGCAAAAAATGTTCGATTAGTATCGAAATGATTATATGTACTTATAATTAAAAGTTATAACTCATACTTGGTGCTGGGAGCGAAATAATTCACAAACAAATAACATACAAAAGATATAAAATAATATGCAAACAACATAAAATGATAAACAAACAAATAATAAACAAAAAATACCAAAAATTAAAGATACGCTTTTCTAGCATTTATTTCAGCAAATCTATTTATCAAATCAGCCATAGCTGATGACGATTTCAGTTTTTTAAGTTGTCCCCCTCTATTGACAATAACGACATGTCTGACAGCCGTTCCTGCCCCATAGAAGTCCTCAGATAATTTTTTATGAGTTTTAATTTTGAAAAACTCCTTTCAGCGATTGCAGTTGTAACCGGAAGGGTCTAAAATAAATGGCATGCAGTAATATCGTCCGGAAAACTATTGAAGGCTATTGAATTTTATCAGGACTAATTCTAAAAGTTCTTAGATGGCACGAATTTTCTGAATTTCAGATTTTAAGTATTCGTATCTATCTGAATGATCGATTCGGTGTAATGAACGGGATTTTGAAATGAATGGTTGTCTTAGCAGTTATTCTCAAAAATGCTATTGTAAAACCTGTAAGAGGTTTTGGATAACATTTTTAGGAATTTTTTGCTTACAGACATTCGGCGACAAGCCTGGGGGCCCCGTATCACTGATACCGCTGATACCGCGGTAGCTACGCCCCTGCATTGAAGTTAGTTTTTTGGAAACTTCATTGACCTACGCCACTGTTGAAACGGAAATATATGTCGGCCATATTTCTCTTCTATTCCGGTCAAATTGAAATGAGCAATATGCTCCTTCCTGTTATTCTATATTCTAAGCTTTTAGCCCACGAACATAGCAATCACTAACGCCACCCCATCCCAGGAGTCCATAGACGAACAAACTCTGTATAAGACCATTATACACCATCATGTTCTAGCTTTGACCTCACAAGCGCCGTAAAAAGAAGAAAAAGAGATCGAGTCTCGAACTGGTACCTTGAATTTCTGAGTATGAAACCGAGTTGTAAGTCCTTTCGAAACAATTGTATTCACATGGGGCACAAACGTTAACCCCTGATCAAATAAGACTCCCAGATCTCTGCATTCAGCTACCCTCTTCAATACACTACCTTCAATCTAATATATAAAATTCTCGTGTCATAGTTTTCGTTACCATACTCCTCCGAAACGGCTTGACCGATTTTGATGAAATTTTTTGTGCTTATCCGGTATCTATGAGAATCGGCCAACATCTATTTTTCATCCCCCTAAATGTTAGGGGTAGTCCACCCCTAAATTTTTTTTTGTATTTTTTAGACAAAATTTTTAATTTCTATTTTTTTATGATACAACATACAAAAATACATACAATCCTCAATTTTCACCCTTCTACGATCAACCCTTATTTTTTAATAGCCATTTTAGTAATTTAATCATTAGGAAATTATTTATATGGCAAAACAACGTTTGCCGGGTCAGCTATCTATGAAAATCGGCCAACATCTATTTTTCATCCCCCTAAATGTTAGGGGTAGTCCACCCCTAAATTTTTTTTTGTATTTTTTAGACAAAATTTTTAATTTCTTTTTTTTTATGATACAACATACAAAAATACATACAATCCTCAATTTTCACCCTTCTACGATCAACCCTTATTTTTTAATAGCCATTTTAGTAATTTAATCATTAGGAAATTATTTATATGGCAAAACAACGTTTGCCGGGTCAGCTATCTATGAGAATCGGCCAACATCTATTTTTCATCCCCCTAAATGTTAGGGGTAGTCCAAATTTTTTTTTTATTTTTTAGACAAAATTTTTAATTTCTATTTTTTTATGATACAACATGGAACTTATTTATATGGCAAAACAACGTTTGCCGGGTCAGCTAGTGTTATATAGAAAGAGCCAGAGCCAAAAAAGTCTCTGAATTTATTAAGCCTGGTTTTTTCTCAGGTGATTACAATCATAATATACAATAAAATGCTGCGGTCAGTCAAGTGGATGTTGGAACATGTGCTTCTGGTGCGCGGTCAAACATGTCGTGATTACCGACGTAATAAAATCAATTTCTTAAGGCTGAAACTTTATAAACTTTTGTATTTTGGTATCTAAATCAAAATTATGATAGTCAGTCAACGTCCAATCGGGACACAGCTGGTCAGTCAGCTTTAAGGAGCGTAGACTGGACTGGACGTGTGACTGGAAAGCATCAAAGGATGATTAATGTCAGTAGAATGCATCAAGAATTGGAAAATTCTGTTTGCAATGCTCTTCCTAGACTGCATGCTTTAACTGGATGTGATTTTAACCCAGCTTTTAACAAGAAAGGTAAAAAAACCTGAAAAATGAAGCAAAGCGAAGATTTTCAAAAAACATTCGCTGACTTTGGACTTGTAGATGCAAGCAACCAGAATAACATGTTCACAAAGTTTCAAGAATTTGTTTGCCATTTATACGGCTTGAAAAAAATAAAATCAATTGACGAGGCAAGATTCGTTATTTATAATAACTGTTTACAGTTGTTTAAAATAAATTTCACTCTAACTAAAACAAAATTATAAAATACTAAAATAAAGATCTTGTTCTGTCCCCTTTCCTCGTCACGCCGTTGTATACATATATTTCGTCTTCATCGGGTTCACAGTCACGTTCGGGAATATCTGTCACAATCGGGTTATTTTCCTTTTTCTTAGTTCATATTTAATTTTTTTTTTATTATTATAATATATATATGTATAGTTATTCTTTATGTTGAATTGATTATTTTATGTATCATGGATCTATCTTCTGAAGTCAACCAGTTCTTTATTTCCTTCTTGAATTTCTTTATGTTTCTTAGCTCTCTTATTTCCGTAGGCACATTTGGGTACAATCTAGAAGCTAGGTATGTGCAGCTTCTCTGTCCTATTCTTTTTTCTGCCCTCTGTCTTTTATAGTTGACGTTTCTTGTTCTGGTCAGGTAGTTGTGCTCTCTGATGACTAATTTTATCTTCCTCTGTTTGATGTTTATTATAATTTTATTTGCATAGATTTGCCTTATATCTAATGCTTTTGATAGTTCGTAAATCTGTCTACTAGGGAATGTGAACTTCTTTCCATAAATTATTTTCAAAATATATTTTTGCAAGACATCTATGCTTCTTTTATGACAATCCAAGAATTTATATTTTCCCTCACATAAACGATTGTACCATCATTTCTATTGTATCTACCTTCATTATAGACATGCCGGTATCCATTTAATTTAAATAAATTTATGTCATCTACCACAAATGTTTCCGTCAGTATGATGATATCGAATGATATAGTCATTCCTTCTAGGTATACTTGTAACTCCTCAAAATTCATTTGAATACTTCTTATATTCATCTGTAGGATATCAAACATTTCATTAATCCTCAATTTATTGATTTCATCAACTTTCTCGACGAATTTCAAAATTTAATTACTCGTTTCAAAAAAATGTAGTAACAATAATTATATCATTTTTTTTTAATTTCAGTTTCTTGTGATTATTTTTTTTTACTTAATTTTTCTTATTTGATTTTTTTTATGTATATATTTTTTTTCTTTATAATTATTTGTTTTATTATTATTTGTTTTATTTCGTAATATTTACTTACTTTTATGGTCTGGTTAGCTTTTTCTCTCTGATGTTGATTTATGTCTTAGGGTCATCCCCACAATCTTTTCTGGTTGGGACCTATTTTTGTTGCAAAATCCTTTTTTATGTGTGGGTAATCGAGGGGTATTATGGGATTTCCTAGCTCCATTAATTCCTTCTTTTGATATTATTTCTCTTGTTACTTCGTTCGACGTTGAAGTTGTCGGAATCTCCTCTCTCACATAATCACTTTCCGAATTTATACTCGGTGTATTTGGAGCACTCCTAGTTTTGTTTCGTTCGAGTCCGAATCTCTCTAATTCCTCCAAAGTGTATGATTCTTCCCCAATTATTAGTTTATTTCCTTTCAAAAATGATCTCTCTGAATATTTTGTTCTAGCTTCTCGTAAAAAGGACTTTAGCTTCTGTAGGTCCTGTCGTTGCTTCAGAGTTAGATCATTCGCAATAGCCACTCCTGTACCCTTAAGTTTTTTAACACTTTCAAATATTATTTTCTTACTTTGATAAGAGATGAATTCTATCTTAATTGGGCTATTATCTTCTTTTCCTAATGTGTAATAATCATTTATCTCCTCCGGTTCGATCTGCACATCCAATATTCGATTAATTTCACTGCAAAGGTAGTCTGCTTTCAATGGACAACCTTTATTCAAGCCAAATATGACAATATTATTTTGGCTGTGACTAGAGTCCCGACTCGGGACCCGTGTCCAGTCCCGACTGAAGATATCGAACGACGTCATTACAAAACAATCGTTTAGAGGTTATGTTCGCAAATTGAATAATATTTATCACACGCAGTTTGTAGTTCTGAATAATATTCACACAATTGATTATTACTCGAATTATTAGTAATTTCAGGAAGGAAATGTATTCGTAAGTATGCCTGTACTTTTATATTCCCGCTCTGAGCTATTTCTTATAAATTTGTACGTTGGAAATTGGCAAGAAATTCAGCTCTTACAATGACGTAAAAAATTTCATACAAGAATATGAAAATAGTACATATACAAAGTTTTGGAAACGTGATGCTAAACTCATTTCATCAAATTACACCAAACGTTCTATTAAAAGCGAACTGTTATACTCTTATAATATTCATGCATTCATGGAGGGCAGCAATTTCGACCAAAAGGTAAGAAGTTAAGAGATACAAAGTAGTAGTAGTAACAGTCGTTTATTGCAAATATAAGCATATAAGCAATTGGCCATCGACCTGAGGTCCTTCAGCCTATAAATTTACACTTTAATATATGAAAATTTTACAATTATATATTATATTAACATAAAACATTACTTAATTTGTTTATTAGAGTCTCTGTTGGGTGTTTTCTAGTTGAAATGTTCACATCTTTATGATATTGGGGGATCACTTCTTCTAACTCTAACAATCTATACTTCATTCAACTTTATTTTAGCAGTCGGTTGGCCATGGAAATTTTACACATTTCACTCTGTATAGTACGAAAATGTGGGGTTATGAAGCTTGTCAAAACATTTTTGGGTTTTAAATCAACGCTATGTTGCCCGCTCTACGTAAAAGTTTCTGTTATTACGTATTTTATCACAATATGTGACGAACATAATTGAAGTTTATACAAACTGATTGAAGACATACCAAATCCAGTTATTTGCATGGAAAATATAAGAGATCAGTATAATATCATAATATGCACTAGCTTGAGGAGAGTTAATGTTCGTTATCTTCTTTGGCTTACATCATTTGTAGATTTCAAAAATATTAACCCGAAGATGAAATGCATATGATGCAGTGGTTGGGAATGGATATCTCCCGAAGGAATTAACAGATAATTACAAGAATGTTAAATTCTTCAACAAAAATCATCTTGCATCAATATAAGTAAAAGGAGTTGAAGGAAGTTTCAAGTTAAGATGCAACTTCACCGTTGAACAAAAATTTCACATGAATGAACAAGTGACAGGGCAACTTGCGCGTATTTGTGGCTATTCATCTTAATACATTGATGTAATTATAATAATTAGGTATTTATTAGTACCTTAAGACATTTACATTGTATAGGACAAGTCAAATGAAAAATAGAAAAATCAATTTTCGGAAACTCATTCTACGATGACATTTATCGAAAATCCTGTAGTAAACTTTTCGCATTAATTCACTCAAACATAAAATTTCCAAATGCCACCACTTTTTTGGGTCTCCCAATAGAAGGAAATTCTTTGTCATACTCTTCATTCACGATCTTTCTGAATGTGGGAATATTCAGCTGAAATATAAGCCTTTTAGATTCAGATGAAACATTATATAAATTCTCTTACATTGAATATGTTCGCTATCGTCTGACGTATTGTGGATTTTAGAATATCAGGGTATAACTATTTGAATGAGCGGACCTGAATTCTAAATAGCACTTCCTGAAACCCTGTCTCTTTTTTCAATCACTTTCGGCATTTTCGAATTTTCGTAATAAAAATTGATATTAGTTGTGGCAACGGCGTTATGACATTAACGACATTTCATGAGTGCCAACCTAACTTCGTTCTAGTTACAAAAACTTGAGAAAATTATTTCATGGCCTACCGACTGCTAAAATAAATTTGAATGAAGTATAGAATAAAATTTTTTATTTAGCCTATTGATCCTCTCCTTGATTGGCTCAATTCCTGTTGCTGAGAAAAGCAGGTGGTTTGGGGGATTATGCAGAACATTGTTAGGGTGCCTCATTCTAGTGATGGTCCTCAGTGCTGTCGTTTCTGCCACCTCCAGATTTTTAATTGCTGGGGCTTTGCAATTGGCAAACAGTGGATGGGCGTATTCCAGTAAGGGTCGACATATAGTTTTATATATTTTTGTGGCACTCTTTATGTTGATACCCTGTTTCTTATAGGTTAACTTTGAAAAAAATTTCGCTCTAGATATGGTCTTTTTATTAATTAAATTTGTGTGTCTGTTGAAATTGTACCTGTTATCGATTTGGACTCCCAAGTATTTTATTGATGGGGATGGTGTTACAGTCGTACCATTAATGATTATATGTGGGGATCCTTGAGAAATTATGTGATCGAAGATTATTAGTTGTGATTTGGCTGGGTTAGGTGTTAGTCTCCATTTAAAGAACCATTTGATAATGTCATTTACCAGAAGCTGTAGTGCTTGCATGCAAGTCTCTAGAGATTTTTCGTGAACAATCAACGTTGTGTCGTCCGCAAATTGTAATAGGTATTTTTTCTTTGTGGTCTTAGGGTAGATGTCATAACCATAGAATTTGTATAGTGTTGTGGAAAGTGGAGATCCTTGTGGTGTTCCTTGCTCTGGAGAGAAAGATGTTGAAAATGAGTTGTTTATTTTGACCGTCAGCTTTCTGTTTTCCAGAAACTGCTTGCAGAGTTTTATTAAGATAGCAGGGCATTTTATCTTGTTCAGTTTGAAAAGTAGTCCCTTGTGCCACATGCTGTCGAATGCTTTTTGTATGTCCAAACACAATGCTGAAGTTTTCAGTTTACTGAGAGTAGCATTTTGCACATTTGAAACCAATATTGTTAGTGGGTGGTTTGTTGAATTCCTTTCCTTGAAGCCAAATTGGTAATTGGGTATGTACTTGTTTAAATGTTTTTCCAGTATGGATTTAATTATTTTCTCATAAAGCTTTCCCAGCACGGGCAACAAAGTTATTGGCCTATAATTGGTAACCTTGCTCGAGTCTGAACTCGTTTTGTGTATATTAATTATATGACCTTTTTTCCATATTTCTGGGAATATAGAGTTATTCAGACAGTATTCATAAATACTCATTAGATGTTTGTGTATTTTTTCGTTTAGTGCTTTCACTATGGTCCATGGTATGTTGTCTGGCCCAGGTGCACTATTTTTTGTTTTCTGCAGTATTAGGTAGTAGTCTGCTTCATTTATTTCAATCTTTTCAGCCTCAACTGTATTACTGTTTTTGAAAAATTCCTCATACCAATCATTCACTTCATCATTAGTATTTCTATCGAAATTGCCTTCTTTGTCAAATGTGAATATGTTCTTGTAGTGGCTAGCAAACAAATCAACCTTTTCCTGGTCAGTTTTGTATTCAGTGTTATTTTCTATTAATGTGGGAATTTGTGTGTATTTTTTGTATTTAGTTAGCTTGTTGATTTCATGATAGAAAGTCTTCCCTTTAGATTCGTTTATTCTGCCGCAGGCTTCTGTCCACTTGTGCTCCTTATATTGTTGAATCATTTTGTTTACATTTCTATTGAGCTCATTCAGTGATTTTTTGACTTCTGGAAGTTTATTTCTGCAATATTCCCTATATATTTTTCTTTTTTGTTTTATTAGCTTCATAATGTATGGGGGAAGTTCATG
The DNA here is from genome assembly GCF_907165205.1 of Coccinella septempunctata. NCBI lineage: Eukaryota > Metazoa > Arthropoda > Insecta > Coleoptera > Coccinellidae > Coccinella > Coccinella septempunctata. The sequence continues at coordinate 20,587,429 of NC_058189.1, read as the reverse complement.
AATGTATGGGTGGATCGAGATCATTGGGGTATGCTTTTTGATCGTTTCTGATAGCAAGCTATTGAAAGACTCAACTTGGTTTTCGTTTATTGGGTTATTTTTATTTATATCTATAAATTTTTCTAATTCTTTGTTAATCTCATCAATGTTGGATTTTTTATAATTTGATATTTGTTTGATATTCGTTTCCATTGGATCTATGTTCATATCTATTTCCAAAATCATCGCTAAATGGTTGGCACCAAGATCAGGTGTCAATTGTATTTTCTTGACATTTTGCCTAATGTTGGTGGAAAAAAGTACTAAATCAGGAGTACTCTCAACGTTTCCCATCAAAAATGTTGCATCCGTTACAGCCTTGGAAAATTGCCCACTTTCCAGAAAACTATTGATCTGCTTGTTCTTAGCTCTATTCACATTGAAGTCTCCAATAATAATGGCATACTTGTACTGGGACGCTTTTATGAAAATAGTTTCCTCTATTTTGGCAGTAGGATGTATGTAAGTTAGGAAAATATGCAATTTTTCTTCTTTGAAAGGGATAGTGAAATGCGTTACCTCGTTTAAAGGGTTATTGATCACAGGTGGATTTGCTTTGCCACATTTGATGTTAGGGCTACACTGTACTATGCTTCCACCCATTGTGTTCTGTATCACATGTCCTATTCGTTGAATTGTTGTCCAATTTCTGTAATTTGTTGAACTCGTCTCGTGGATTTTTGCCTCTACAAACATGGCACAAGAAATTTCATTTTGCTCAATAAAGTGATTAATTATGTGTTTTTTGGGGATGTAGCTGTTAATATTGCTGTAAAGTAATCTAACCATCGATGTGAACTAGAATATTATCATTGGAGTATAAGGGTTCTTTTGGAGAGGGCTCATCAGTATCATCTAGGTCGAACATAAGAATGTAGAATCTGTTACCGGTAAAGACCACAGTTGTATCAATGTTGTACTGGTTGATGAACCTTTTCTTCATTTTCATTAATAGCTCGTTCCTGTTCAAGTTTTTGGGTTTGTTTAACTTTCGACAATATGTATGTATGATATCGTCGTGAATGGATATAGGTGCATGAATTCTAGTCCTTTTTTTTGCCAAGTCCTCAATTTCCCTGGTTTTTCTATTTATTGATTTGATGTTAACATTCGGGATGCCTTCTTTTTGGGGTGCTTGGGGCACTTTAAGGACCATGCCAAATGATCCTCTGCATTACAGGCCACACATTTTGGGGTGTTATTGGAAGTGCATTGGTTCATTTTGTGGGCTCCTTGGCATTTGGAGCACTTTGGTGGACTTTTACAGTTTTCTGTAGTATGATCAAACTGTAGGCATTTACTGCATGGAACTGGTGTTGGATCAGGGGGATGACTGGGAAATACCATGTAGTGCCGGTTCATATAAAATAGTCCATTATTCAGAAGTGTTTCGAATGATTTAATATCTCCTGTGATAATTCGTATGTAACCAGTGGGACTACCGTAAGTTGACACTATTCTTTTGCAGTATCGATGTTGTATTCCCAATGTATTTAGCCGTTGCGAAATTTCTTCGTCTTTAATACTTTTTTCCACAGCTGCAATGACTATGGAATATGTTTGCTGTGGCTCTTTTCTTTCCCTTTTCTGGGTTTGATTCTTGGTTTCTTTGAAGTCGGCAATTTTCTTTTCATTTTTGAATTCATGTAGTGCTTTTTCGAGATCTGTCTTTTCCGTATTTGATTTCAGTAGAAAGCCTAATTTTGTCTTCATTATAACATCATCAGCATTTGGGAATTTGGAACTCCAACTTTTTGACATTTGTATTCTGTCGATATTGTTGTTTTCGGGAATAATGTAAAATAGATGCGAATATTCCATGTTTTTAACTTCATTCATCCTTGGAGAAAAATTTTTGTATGCAGTTTTGGGTTGGTTGTTTTTTAGTTGATTGGTTAATGAAGTTTGTGTTGTTGTTTTAACAGTAGATGTTGATGGTACATTGGATCTATTATCCACATCCATTTGTTCAGGATTGTTTGTTGTTTGTGTGTTTGTTAAAAGAAGTGGTTCTTTGAAAGTTATCTCTGGAGTTTTGTTTTCGTTTTTCTTCTTCACATTTGTCCTTGCCTTTGTTGTCTTCTTACGTTTTTTCATTGTTGTAACCTCCTTATTATCTTTTTCCTCTTCAGAAGTTCCGCAAGTAGTGGAAGTGCCGCCGACTTGAGACATTTCTGATTGAAGAAATTCCTCACATTCCGCGGCGTCAGCGGTAATTGAAGAGATACAAAAACATTCAAAAAAGAAGACCTGTGTCCGGCATTCATTTCATTCAGTCCAGATATTAGAGGCGACTCATTAGAAATAATGAAATTCAATGATAAACATAATCACGAGAGGAATAGAGAAATTTTCATATTTGCCCCAACAGAGGCAGTTGCCTGGTGATGCAAAAGAAACCGCTAAGCAACTATTAAGTCTCAGAGCAGATAAAAAATTAGTGCGGCATATTTCATTCTCATATTTAATAAATTTGATAATAAATATACAAGAATCGGTCAACTCTCAACTCCATTCACTTCTAAATAGATTCAAAACAGTCTCCAGCACATCATTGAATTCGGGACCGAATATCAGTCCCGAATGCAATGACGTCACTCGGGACTGGACACGGGTCCCGAGTCGGGACTCTAGTCACAGCCTATTATTTTTGTTGCAAAACTGTTCGGTTCTTTCCAGTCTTTCTTTCAAAATTTCTTTCTCTTTTTCTAAAGTCTCGTTTTTATTTTTTAGTTCTTGAATTTCCAACCGCAGTCTTACTTCTGTTGCCGAAATACAATTCTTTACTTCGTCCTTTGAGTTCTTTATTTCGTGCAGTAGATCTGTTAATGTAATATTTTCTTCTCCGTTATTTTGTGGCATCATCAATCTAGTATGTGAGCGTATGGTACTCTTTATTTATTCTTGAATTTACTTCCTTGTTTATCGTATCAATATGTGCCTGGATCTTACCACACATATGGGATCAATGAATGTTCGCTTTCCTTTCTTGAACCAATTTTCACCTTTGTATGCGGAAAATTGCCAGAATCTTGAATATTTTGATGGCTTTGATTGTCCCCACTAAATGAAGAATTTTCTTATCTACGTTTCTATATTAGTTTCATAATTTTCACTCAACATAAACACTTGAAAAGTATCAATGAACCTGAGCCCGAGTTTAACACCTTGCGGCACGAGTATTTGCTGTCGGCTGCCGAATGATGACGAATGACGAATGATGTCGAATGATGTATAAATGTTTAAGCACCACAAATGATCATTTTAAAATTAGAATTAAGAATGTAGATGGGTCGAGTATGAAACCATGCCAATCGGAATTGATGCAGCAGTTGCGAGCTTCATTTCAAATATTTGGCGTAATGCTCACCGTCAAATTCCAACGGAGCTATCCCCTACAGACTACGGGTGGAAAATGGTGGATGAGAAATATGACCTTGATTAGTTCAAAGGCCACCAATTACCAGAACTTGTACAAGATGTCATTATTCAACCTCTACAAGAAAATACAGGTATAGAAATATCTTTATCTGTACTAAACAATCACAAAAAAAATTTTTTTACTGAATTTTATTTATTTTTCAGATTCTGCAACACCCGAGCTCGACTTGTCGGATCACGATAGTGAAAATGATGATATGGATTCAGATGAAGATTTCGATGATGAATCATGTGATGATTCTTTATAGCTTGTTATCGTTAATGAATTAAATAAATATTAGAAATGTTTGAAAATCAATGAGTTCTTACTTGTGCGTATACCCATGTTCGTTAAGTATCCTGTTGATTTCGAACGAATTTTATTTCTGAGATTTTAAAGAATTGAAATAAATGTGTTATACTTTAAATGATTATGATGTAATATCTATAGGGAGCGAAAAAATTTAATTTCTTATCCACTGACTGAAGGGCGTTGTTCTACAGAATGGCTGACTGACCATTTTGTTTATCAATAATATAGTCAGTAGTAGTTACAAAAAAAATTTCACGCTTAATCAACGAATTGCATCCTTATAAACGACGCTATGCACATTGAAGCTGACTGACCAGCAAACCCTGTTTTCGAACGTTTCAGAGAGATCGAGCTCATTTCGCCACATGCCGGTAAAGTAACGTTTCATTATAAAGCACTGTTTGCGAACAATGCACGCAATATGCACAGGCGGTGTAAACACTCATCGACGCCGAATAAAGTTTACGAAGCCTGTTTCAAAACGTTTTGAAATGCTCGATCCCGTTCCGTCTCATGTCGTCCGAATCATCAAAGGGATTCGGATTTCCTTGCACATCTGGCGTCATATCATCGAAATCACCGGTGGACCGTGATAAGTTATTGGGTCTTGGTATTTAATTTATTTTGAATTTTGGTTAGATCTCTTGAATCGTGATTTCATAATTGATCAATCCATTTGAAATGCAGTCAATTTACGATGGCTTCACAGACAGACGGTAATAATTTTCGATATTGATGGTTTTGAGATTCGGTAAAGGTACATGACACTTCCATAAGAATCTCCCGTAACGTAGGCTGACCAGATTATCCAATGTTCAATGACGGACGGACCTGATTTATATATACAGGGCGAGTCTTTGAATCGTAAAAATATTTCAACAATATAGATTCTTGAGATCAAAAGAAAAATTTTTTTCTTGTACCATTTTTTCCGATTCAGCCCTGATAAGAAGATATAGCCATTTTAGGTTTTCATAATGAGCTGTGACCCCTGGAAAAACAAATTACCTTCAAAATAACTAAATGAATCTGTGACGTCTGTGGATCTTTCAAAAAGAGTTGCATTCGGTCAAAATTACCCAATTTTTCGAATTTCACAGATATCTTTCATTTTTGAACTTCAAATTACTCGAAAACTATATTCCCGAATTCATTTCATTCGATAAAGCCGTTAGTGAGAACTAGAAATAACATTTTTTTAATATTTTTCAAGAACCTGTATCTTTTAAACCGAGCCGATTCGGAAAAAACGGTATAGGAAAAAAGTGTTTCTTTTGACCTCAAGATTCTACTGTGAAATATTTGTACGAGTCTATAAGACTCCCCCTCTATATGATTCCAGCTACTCAGTTTCCTACAACGTATGGCGATAAAAAAAATCTATTTATTGAAAATAGAGAAATAATAAAAGTCTCTATTACAACACAAAAACGAAAATTTAATAATATTAATATAATGGTTGTGCATTACACTGTGGAATGAGAAGAGGGCTTCAGGCGTTTCTAGAGAAGCTTCTTCATCCCCAAAATTTGAATGTCTCAAATATTGGTGAGGGAGGAAGACGCTGCTGCATTAAATTTTTTTTTATGTTCGTAACTTGAAACATGCCGTACATTATCTCTTCCTCCTCCAAATGCAATCTGAATTGGCCCAAACACTTCGTACATTGGACTTCAGAATCAAGTTTTGTGTTTTAAAAAATGGAAATTCTTTCGAAAGATCTTCCATAAATTTGCACTTTCTTTTTTTAATATCCATCTCAAATAATCTTGGGAAAAATACTGAATTAAATTTAAGATTTTGACAGACGTTTTCCAGTGACGGACTTCTTGGACGATTGATGGACTGTCCGTCACAATGACGGACGTCTGGTCACCCTACCGTAGCCAAAAATCGTTAGTGCCAGTCTAACCGACGCTGGAATGCTCTCTCGATGATTGGTGTCTTTCTTGACACTTTTTCCTCAATTTTGTCCGATAATGACATGCGGCTGAAATTTCTAAAAAGTTCAGTTTCGTCCGCTCTCAAGTCATCTAGCAGCTGGGTAAAATTTCTTCCTTTTAGAAAAGAATTCACCCAGGTTGTTCGTCTCCTCCTTTGGCGTAGTTCTTTCATTTGAGAGATTATTACTATCAGAGACTCTAGGTAGGTACTATAGATTCAGTAGAAATTGCAATTTTAGATAATGAGGGCTCCATGTCGGTGCACTTTAGAGAGACCTCGTTGAATTATCAAGAACAACTGCTCGTTCGGACAGGCGCGGGCTGTGGGAACACCTCCCATACTGAGTTTTAGAACGTTTGAAAACATTTCAAAACGTTTCAAAACGTTTTGAAACGTTCGAAAACAATGCTCGTTTGGTGTAAATGCACCTTTATATGACGCCACACGAGATGATCGCGAGCTCGGTAAAACTGGAGCTGTACATCCATGTTTACAGTTCCATATCTTGGGTAATAATTGGCGTATTGAAATGATTTTTTCACACAACATTTTTATTTTTTATAAAGAATAGAAGTATCTAAAGATCAGAATTAGTGAGCATTTTCCATTCAAGAAGAAAAGGGATAAGCCTCTTCTACCACTAATGAAGTTTTTTATCTTCTTGTAGGGGATTAGGGATTACCAAGCGATTGAGAGCAAGCCTACAGCAAATGTTGCAGCAATCATTAGACCTGACGATAAAAATGCCGATAATCTCAACTGGAGACTTCAAAGTTGATTTTGCTTCAGATGAAGCGGAGGTTTTTCAAACGAAGACTGACTAGAAACGGAACTATGATTAATGCAGTTATCTCATTTTTCATCAATCAGTTGCAATCTATTTTCATATTTTATTTCAGTTTCTACAAACCCAAAGGGTCTTGAAATTAGTATACTATTTTCAAACAATGAATTTCATTTTATTCGATTGAAATAAGTTTTTCCAGCCGTTTATCATAACTCTATCTGCTCCTGAATTTAACATCAAAGTCGCCAAAGTTTCACTTCTACCGCATGGCATTCGACGCTCCAATTTTTTTCGATTACTCTTAATTAATAATTACAAGGTTTACAAGCGTTTCTGAACTCGTCAATTACTTATATCTACAATTAATTGATTTTTTCTACACTTACAGCTGGTATATCTTTTATTCCTCTGTCTCATTGTTTTTACGAGAATGTAAGTTTGTATCCATTCTCTATCTCTTTCTCTACCGAACTGATGACCATTTGAAAAAAATCTTTCTTCTTCAGATATGAAATCGAAGTTGTTGCTTTCTGCGTCATTGTCCTGCAAATAAAAATGTTTTATTTATATTATGAAAATTTACATTTTATTTGAAATCTTTTCCGTCGAGCCAGACGGAATTCTGATCATGTAGGTCCTCAGAATAGAGCCCTTTCAGGTGAAATAATAATATGTCGAAAATCAGATGATAGGGGACAAAGTATAAGGAAAAAAATACATTTTGCGAATCGTAGAGAATTTTTTTGATTCGATATTGTTCTTATTCTACGATTAACTTGGAGAATATGGAGCGATTATATCGAATGTGAGAATATAATGGAGCCCTGCTTTTCCATTGAAAAATTCCCTGGATTTTGTGAAAGTATCTCTGGAAGTCAGGCATAGGTTATATAGAATCATCCCTCGGGCTAAAGGTCCTCGGGTCGAATGTTTTCCTCCAGGAGTTAGGATCTAATAACACTTGTGCTGCATAAAAGATTTTATTTTTCACGAAAAAATCATTTTATTACGATAGAATTTGATCTTAAAATTAATTAATTGTTCTTATGATTCTTTTTTCAACTTCTAGTAGTAACCATGGCATTTGTTGATATTTTGAAGTTCGTTGCGTATTGCTGTCATAATTATATTGAGTGAATGTCATTACTGTTTTCTTTGTATAGAAATAATGAAAATGATTACAAATTTACCAAAGAATCGAAGATTATAGTGAATAAAGATGGGAAACGAAGCGATTAAAGTGATGTGAGCGCCATCTGTGTGTCAAGTGTGTTTTTAAGACGCCAGCACTGATCAAAATATCAATTTGAGTGTCATTTGCAGAAACATATATGAAATTCTGTGAGAATTCAGATGGCCATTTTAATCAATGAGTTTTTGAATGTTTTGACTCTCGTACCGCTTTTTGTTTATGTAGCTCGTTCTAGTTGCTGATTAAAATAAACATTTGTTGTTGTCCAAAGACTGGAGTGAGATAGTTGCTTAGTGTCGCCAATCACAATTGAGATTGTTGAATCTGACATCATTGTCACGTCAATTTTCCGTACAAAAAGGTAAGAGCAATATAATAGCTATTTATGTATAAAACAAGTACATAAATTAGGTCATTATGGACGAGTCCAAAAGTTTATGGCAGAGCGAGCAAAGCGAGCGAGGCCAATAACTTGGTCAAGTCCATAAAGGCTAATTATGTTCGAGTTGCATACGAAGCTTTATGTTCTAGTGCAATGCAAAAATTTTATTATCTGAAATGGTTTATTACTGAAAAACCGCGTTTAGCGCGGGAATTATGAATTATTCTTTTGTGTATTACTATTTTCTTGTTTTGAAATATGGGAGCGATTTCGCACAACCATGAAATTGATGCTGAAATGTTTGCCATGTTGATTATTATACTTCATATTGGCGAACAATTTCGCTATCAATATGGCTGAGTGAACATTTTTGGACGAAAACGGAAACTTTTCGAATGGTGGTTTTACGATTTATTTGAATTTGAATGAAACTGATAACAAACATATAGGAGAACAATTAAAGTATTAAAAAAAGGAAATATAAAACAAGTAAAATATAAAGCAAATAATAGTCTAAGATCCCACTACAGAATTACTACGTTCATTACGTACAGAGACAAACACACATTTCCACATTCGTTTATGAATAGGAGAATACACTGATAACACCGCAGCCTGTCAAAAGTGGCCGCACGTAATTTTAATTAAATTAATGTTATTCAATATTTCAAGGCAAATTTCGTTCACTCCGTTTTGAAATAAAATATCATCCACATCATAGCAATGCATGTAAGGAATACTAAAATCCATAGCTGCCGTTGCACACTCGGTCGCAACTACCTCGCCGCCAGGTGTAAGCAGGTAACATTTCGATGTATTTCTACTATACGTTCATGACGTACACGGATGTTTTTGATATCAAATTAAAGATAATTTTTTTCGAATAGGATGCTTCCTGTGAAAAAATAGCCGCAAGTTAGGTCTGCCATCTGTTAAAGTAGCGAGATATCCGAAATAAAGTAAGAAAGAGTTAGACTCATTTCCCACCATCGGGTTCTTACCCGATGTTCCGAATTATATCTACTGATATTATGGGATCTTTCACACATGTTCCGGTTTAGTTTCGCACTGGAAAACAACCAGGGCTGCTATTCTTGAGCATTTGCAATATATGCGATCGTACGCATCCAAAAACGTTGTGATGTTTTTAACAGCAAATAGCAGAGTTTTCCAGAGTTTCACCAAAGCATTGTGTGCTTTTTATGGGCTAAACACAATGCTTTGGTGAAAAAACGTTGTGATGTTTTTAACAGCAAATAGCAGAGTTTTCCAGAGTTTCACCAAAGCATTGTGTGCTTTTTATGGGCTAAACACAATGCTTTGGTGAAACTCTGGAAAACTTTGCTATTTGCTGTTAAAAACATCTCAACGTTTTTCGATGCGTTGATGTGCCCACCGTACGGATAAAACCCGATGAATAATTTTTCATTCGATTGTTTTCCGGTAAAAAACCGTGGTGTGAAAGGAATCTTAGGGTTCTCAACAGTGCATCTGAATTATTCTTATATTATAACCACGTGTTGGAGCTCGTTGTACACAACGCTGTTGAAATTATTTATGTATTAACTCTTCATCGGGCGCTATACGAATATTGAGAGTTCGGGCGCAATGCATATAATAGATTCTAATAAGAATAAGGTCCAAATAAATTAATATCGAAACATAGAAGAATTTTTTAAAAAGATGATAAGTCTCACCAAAGTTCATTCCAAAGACACTGGACGATTTATCATGTTCAACAAGAATGAAAATTCATTAAAAAAAAATCAAAGTGTTTGTTTCAACCCACATTTTATCGTTTTGGAAGTCATTAAAACAAAAGGTGCTACGGACGATTTTCGTCAATTCGATATTGCTCAATGCTACTAAGTACCACTGTTTAAAATTTAGTGCGGAGAATAAATGTTTGGCTTCTTCTGGATGGTGCCCTGAAATCAACATGGTTTCTGGAAAGTTCAACTTCGATACAAGTAGAAAATGTATTATGTAATTGAGCTAATACATTTTCGGATGATGAAAAAACTCTGATTGCGACGACGATAGTGACAACTGCGATTGTGAAAGCAGCGAGGAATCAGACTTGGACTAGAAAATGTAATACACTGATATAAAATATAACTTGATTCAAGAGACTGATTTTGAAGAAACACGAAAAATATTCTTCAGATTTAATTACATTTGTACTTGATGAATAAATAATTTTTATTATAAAATGAATCTCTCTCTGATACGAAAAGATATCCAATCCACAAGACATCTCCAAATACTTTATGACGCACTTGTGCAATCACAACTCTCATATGGAATCATAGGATGGGGAGGTGTCTTGGATTGTCATAAAAGAAGCATAGATGTCTTGCAAAAATATATTTTGAAAATAATTTATGGTAAGAAGTTCACATTCCCTAGTAGACAGATTTACGAACTATCAAAAGCATTAGATATAAGGCAAATCTATGCAAATAAAATTATAATAAATATCAAACAGGGGAAGATAAAATTAGGCATCAGAGAGCACAACTATCTGACCAGAACAAGAAACGTCAACTATAAAAGACAGAGGGCAGAAAAAAGAATAGGACAGAGAAGCTGCACATACCTAGCTTCTAGATTGTACCCAAATGTGCCTACGGAAATAAGAGAGCTAAGAAACATAAAGAAATTCAAGAAGGAAATAAAGAACTGGTTGACTTCAGAAGATAGATCTATGATACATAAAATAATCAATTCAACATAAAGAATAACTATATATAATAATAAAAAAAAAATTAAATATGAACTAAGAAAAAGGAAAATAACCCGATTGTGACAGATATTCCCGAACGTGACTGTGAACCCGATGAAGACGAAATATATGTATACAACGGCGAGACGAGGAAAGGGGACAGAACAAGATCTTTATTTTAGTATTTTATAAATTGGTTTTAGTTAGAGTGAAATTTATTTTAAACAACTGTAAACAGTTATTTAAATAACTCACAGTTTTTTCTAGAGTTTAAACAATCATTGTAATATTTGAATAAACTCATTTCTATTCTATTCTATTCTATTCTATTCTATTCTATTCTTAATATTTTAATTTTTTTTTAATAATATCCATTACGTAATTATAATTTTGTAAATGTTGAGTCGTTCCTACTATTTTTTGAGCCGCCGGCTAAGAATCATATCTATCGACGCATGCGCAATGGCTTAAATACTCACACGGCTGGCATCCACCATCCTCATCTAACAAGTGGCGTTGCGCGCTATCTCTTTCACTTTTTGTCAGATATCTCGCTATTTTAACAGATGGCAGACCTAACTTGCGGCCATTTGTTTCACTGGCAGCCATATATCATCATATTCGAAAGAAAAAAAAACTTGAATTTGATATCAAAAACATCCGTGTACGTCATGAACGTAGAAATACATCGAAATGTTACCTGCTTACAAATAAGAGTTATTTTCTTCCTAAAATGAGTACTTTAGGAAGAAAATAACTCTTATTTTTTCCCATTGTTTCATCATAAGTTATTTTTTTTCCCAAAGTACTCATCTTAGGAAGAATCTAATTGCTTATTCGTAATCAACGACCTCGAATTAGTGAAAAAAATATCTCGGGTTGAAATCGCGATGGCGAATATGCAATTATATGTTTCCTAAGAACCTTAGAGAGGGGGGGGGGCGTCATCATGCATTTTTGCCCCGGTCAGAAAAAATCGTTGATCCGGGCCTGAGTGACAGTGGTTTGAAATTTAAGTTTTGTGAGACTTTGTTTATCACAAATTAATCTTTTAAAATGGTCAAATGTTTTCTTTGTGGAGCTGGAGAAGATGAAGTACCAAAAATGTATCGTTTTCCAACTAATATTAAAAAGTAAGTTGAAGATATTCATACCAGTGATAACTGTGAATACAATATTGTTTTTCATATTTTTAGATCAAAAATCTGGCAAGAAAAACTAGGAATGAGATTCATGGGAGAGAATCTCCGAAATTATAGAATATGCTCCAAACATTTCTATCTAGAGTCATACACAGATTCTATGAATCATAGACTGCTCAGAGATGCAGTTCTTCAATAAATCACTCGCTTCGACTTCTGCAACGCCAGAAAAATGTGAAGAAAGCAGATTTATTACATCTGAAAGTAGCAATGATATGCCAATCGAATCAGATATCCCCCAATATTATTAAATCAGGTATGTTTTAATCAGGACCGGTTCTCTAGTGTATACACCGCCCCGATTCAAAATAAACTTTGGCGCCCTTTTTCCTTTGTTTGTATTCACCTCTGTTATCAAGAATATTTTAATATGAGAGGAATTGAAAATTCTAAAAAACTGTAGGTATATAAAAATTGAAGTTCACATTGTTTTTAAATGCAGAGGGATCCTCTCATAGTATGCAGTTGGATCAGCCACAAACACCCAAACGAAGAGGCAGAATTTTCAGAGATATAGAAAATTTCTGCATGATACACACTTCACCCAGGAAAAAGAAATTGGTGAAAATCATCCAGCAAAAAGAGGACCACTTACGGAAACTCAAAATACAGTGTAGACAAAAGTCTAAAACTTTGAGGAGCGTCTTAGAGTTGTCTGATGCCCCAGAGGTTCGAAATTTATATAAAAACATGCCTAAAACAGCCTGGAACTTCATGATGTCTCAATTGAGATGTTCGAAAGTGAAGGGTACAAGAGGCAGAAGATGGACTTTGGACGATAAAATTATGTCTCTTTTATTATTGAAGAAAAGTCCCAGATTCTACAAATTGCTGAGCTCCTTTGTTGCGCTTCCTTCACGTAACACTGTATTGAACTTGCTCAAAAAGGTGCCATTGAATGCTGGAATAAATAAAAACATTTTTGAGCATATTAATGAAAATATACAAGAGGACCTTGATCGCTGTTGCGTGTTGCTCTTTGATGAAATGGACATCAAAGAAAACTTGTACTACGATAAGGGCCAGAAGAAAATCATTGGCTTTGAGGACTTTGGAGGAGAAAGAAGTGGAAAACAGGCTACAAGCCTTTATGCTTGTGGGACTAAACCGCAAATGGAAGCAACCTATAGCGTATTACTTTACTTACCCACAAGAAATGCAGTTCAGAAATTCTTAGAAATTGTCTATTTGATGTCATCAAAGCTGTTACAAACGTAGCAAAATTAGACATTGTTGCAACCATTCGTGATATGGGTGTTAACAATGTCAAGTGCCTAAAAGAATTGGGTGTGATAACTCAAAAGCCATATTTTATATATGGAGCCAAAATTTTTTTTATTATGTACGATGTCCCTCATTTATTGAAGCGTACTTATGCTTTATTCAGGAAATACATTTCATTGATTTTTCATGGTTAACATATGAACAACATTGTGAACAGATAGAAACTATAACAGTGAAAAGTATTGTAAATATTGGAATAGTCTGGTAGGTTGAAAGGGAAAACCAGAAATTGAAAAACCAAAAAAATGCTACACTCAAATCGAAAAAGTTGATGAAAATGAAGAATATGTGAAGGTCATTTGACCTATTTTGTTGTTTATACGTTATAGTACCAGATCCCGCCGCAGAATCACTACGTTCATTACGTACAGAGACAAACACACATTTTCACATACGTTTATGGATAGGAGAATACACTGATAACACCGCAGCCTGTCAAAAGTGGCCGCAAGTAATTTCAATTAAATTAATGTTTATCAATATTCCAAGAGAAATTTCGTTCACTCCGTTTTGAAATAAAATATCATCCACATCATAGCAATGCATGTAAGGAATACTAAAATCCATAGCTGCCGTTGCAGACTCGGCCGCAACTACCTCGCAGCCAGGTGTAAGCTGTTACCTGCTTTCGATGTATTTCTACGTTCATGACGTACACGGATGTTTTTGATATCAAATTCAAGTTTTTTTTTCTTTCGAATATGATGATATATGGCTGCCAGTGAAACAAATGGCCGCAAGTTAGGTCTGCCATCTGTTAAAATAGCGAGATATCTGACAAAAAGTGAAAGAGATAGCGCGCAACGCCACTTGTTAGATGAGGATGGTGGATGCCAGCCGTGTGAGTATTTAAGCCATTGCGCATGCGTCGATAGATATGATTCTTAGCCGGCGGCTCAAAAAATAGTAGGAACGACTCAACATTTACAAAATTATAATTACGTAATGGATATTATTAAAAAAAAAATTAAAATATTAAGAATAGAATAGAATAGAATAGAATAGAATAGAATAGAAATGAGTTTATTCAAATATTACAATGATTGTTTAAACTCTAGAAAAAACTGTGAGTTATTTAAATAACTGTTTACAGTTGTTTAAAATAAATTTCACTCTAACTAAAACCAATTTATAAAAGGCTGTGACTAGAGTCTCGACTCGGGATCCGTGTCCAGTCCCGACGGACGAAATCAAATGACTCAAATACCAAACAGATCGCTTGTCCTTACTCGGGACCCTTGTCCAGTCCCGACATTGTAAAAGGGTTTCGAGGTTATGTTCGCGAATCTTATAATATTATTTATGAATAGTTGCGACAAAATTCAAGGAGTGATACCTCATCAAAAAATAGTGTGGGCTTTTTCTAAATCAAGATTGAAAAGGCAGGAGAAAATACTATCTTTTAATTTGAGAATGGAAGGAGCAAGTATGCAATTCTAAATAGTGAGAAAGTTGGGAATTGGTTAGTGTAAATTGATCCAAAGGAATTGCCAGACGTAATTCTTGATTCAGAGGTGAACCTCTTCCTTACGGCCATTCTTGACTATAAAAATGTGATAGAGAAAGGAAGCTGAGAAATATATTTGTGAAATGTATAATATTTTATACGAAATAACGACACTATGCTGCGGCATCTCAATAAAATGTATTTTTATTTGAAGTGTATGAAAATTTAGCGAAAAAGGTAAAGGTAGTAGTTCTGTTTAAAATGAGCATCTTAGATGTTTCATTTCAAGATTGCTCTTTTTTCTCTTCATAAATGTGATGATTTGAAAATAAAATATACTAACAACATACATATTCATCTTTATAGCAACTCATATCTACATGCCCGATTGAAATATGAATCATTGTTTCTATTTGACTGGGTATAGGCTTATGATTTGTACTGAACATTTAGTTTTTCGCTACTCCTTTCACTGCTCAATAATTTCAAAGCACCAATGAGTGCATCGTTGAATTCGGGACCGAATATCAGTCCGGAATTTAATGACATCACTCGGGACTGGACACGAGTCCCGAGTCGGGACTCTAGTCACCGCCTTTATAAAATACTAAAATAAAGATCTTGTTCTGTCCCCTTTCCTCGTCTCGCCGTTGTATACATATATTTCGTCTTCATCGGGTTCACAGTCACGTTCGGGAATATCTGTCACAATCGGGTTATTTTCCTTTTTCTTAGTTCATATTTAATTTTTTTTTTATTATTATATATAGTTATTCTTTATGTTGAATTGATTATTTTATGTATCATAGATCTTTCTTCTGAAGTCAACCAGTTCTTTATTTCCTTCTTGAATTTCTTTATGTTTCTTAGCTCTCTTATTTCCGTAGGCACATTTGGGTACAATCTAGAAGCTAGGTTTGTGCAGCTTCTCTGTCCTATTCTTTTTTCTGCCCTCTGTCTTTTATAGTTGACGTTTCTTGTTCTGGTCAGGTAGTTGTGCTCTCTGATGCCTAATTTTATCTTCCTCTGTTTGATATTTATAATAATTTTATTTGCATAGATTTGCCTTATATCTAATGCTTTTGATAGTTCGTAAATCTGTCTACTAGGGAATGTGAACTTCTTACCATAAATTATTTTCAAAATATATTTTTGCAAGACATCTATGCTTCTTTTATGACAATCCAAGACACCTCCCCATCCTATGATTCCATATGAGAGTTGTGATTGCACAAGTGCGTCATAAAGTATTTGGAGATGTCTTGTGGATTGGATATCTTTTCGTATCAGAGAGAGATTCATTTTATAATAAAAAATTATTTATTCATCAAGTACAAATGTAATTGAATCTGAAGAATATTTTTCGTGTTTCTTCAAAATCAGTCTCTTGAATCAAGTTATATTTTATATCAGTGTATTACATTTTCTAGTCCAAGTCTGATTCCTCGCTGCTTTCACAATCGCAGTTGTCACTATCGTCGTCGCAATCAGAGTTTTTTCATCATCCGAAAATGTGTTAGCTCAATTACATAATACATTTTCTACTTGTATCGAAGTTGAACTTTCCAGAAACCATGTTGATTTCAGGGCACCATCCAGAAGAAGCCAAACATTTATTCTCCGCACTAAATTTTAAACAGTGGTACTTAGTAGCATTGAGCAATATCGAATTGACGAAAATCGTCCGTAGCACCTTTTGTTTTAATGACTTCCAAAACGATAAAATGTGGGTTGAAACAAACACTTTGATTTTTTTTTAATGAATTTTCATTCTTGTTGAACACGATAAATCGTCCAGTGTCTTTGGAATGAACATTGGTGAGACTTATCATTTTTTTAAAAAATTCTTCTATGTTTCGATATTAATTTATTTGGACCTTATTCTTATTAGAATCTATTATATGCATTGCGCCCGAACTCTCAATATTCGTATAGCGCCCGATGAAGAGTTAATACATAAATAATTTCAACAGCGTTGTGTACAACGAGCTCCAACACGTGGTTATAATATAAGAATAATTCAGATGCACTGTTGAGAACCCTAAGATTCCTTTCACACCACGGTTTTTTACCGTCGGGTTTTTACCGGAAAACAATCGAATGAAAAATTATTCATCGGGTTTTATCCGTACGGTGGGCACATCAAGCTCTCGAATCTCGTGGCGATAAGCGCCGCTGAAAATGCAATCTGGGCTGCTATTCTCGAGCATTCGCAATGTATGCGATCGAACGCATCGAAAAACGTTGTGATGTTTTTAACAGCAAATAGCAAAGTTTTCCAGAGTTTCACCAAAGCATTGTGTTTAGCCCATAAAAAGCACACAATGCTTTGGTGAAACTCTGGAAAACTCTGCTATTTGCTGTTAAAAACATCACAACGTTTTTGGATGCGTACGATCGCATACATTGCAAATGCTCGAGAATAGCAGCCCTGGTTGTTTTCCAGTGCGAAACTAAACCGGAACATGTGTGAAAGATCCCATAATATCAGTAGATATAATTCGGAACATCGGGTAAGAACCCGATGGTGGGAAATGAGTCTAAGTCTTTCTTACTTTATTTCGGATATCTCGCTACTTTAACAGATGGCAGACCTAACTTGCGGCTATTTTTTCACAGGAAGCATCCTATTCGAAAAAAATTATCTTTAATTTGATATCAAAAACATCCGTGTACGTCATGAACGTATAGTAGAAATACATCGAAATGTTACCTGCTTACACCTGGCGGCGAGGTAGTTGCGACCGGGTGTGCAACGGCAGCTATGGATTTTAGTATTCCTTACATGCATTGCTATGATGTGGATGATATTTTATTTCAAAACGGAGTGAACGAAATTTGCCTTGAAATATTGAATAACATTAATTTAATTAAAATTACGTGCGGCCACTTTTGACAGGCTGCGGTGTTATCAGTGTATTCTCCTATTCATAAACGAATGTGAAAATGTGTGTTTGTCTCTGTACGTAATGAACGTAGTAATTCTGCAGTGGAATCTTAGACTATTATTTGCTTTATATTTTACTTGTTTTGTTTTATATTTCCTTTTTTTAATACTTTAATTGTTCTCCTATATGTTTGTTATTAGTTTCATTCAAATTCAAATAAATCGTAAAACCACCATTACTTTAGGAAGAAAATAACTCTTATTTTTTCCCATTGTTTCAATATAAGTTATTTTTTTTCCCAAAGTACTCATCTTAGGAAAAATCTAATTGCTTATTCGTAATCTTCGACCACGAATTAGTAGAAAAAATGACTAGGGTTGAAATCGTTCGAAAAATAAAAAAGTTTGTTTTTACAAGAATGTCGTTTGCAACCTTCGCTCACCTATCGTTTTTACCCGCGCTTTACGAACGAAATTATTCCGAACGAAAATTAATTTTTTCAGCGACATATATCGACCCGGGTCATTTTACTTATTAATTCGAGGTCATAGATCACGAATATGCAATTTGATTTTTTGTAGGATCAGTATTTTGAGAAATAAATTAGTGCAGAATTTCGAAGAAATTGGTCAACTTTGAGGAGATGTAGCAGCCAGAAAAAAAGCACTAGTCATATGCTAATTTTTTGTGATAGATTGGTTCTTTGCGAATAGAAAAACCACACTTCATTCATCTACCGCTAACAGTTTAGATTTTATAATTTTTTCCGTGAAGGTCCAAAATTTCAGATTTTCTATCGACCATAAATTGAAAACTCAATTTTTGAAAAATATCTGTTTGCATATTCGTGTTCTACGCCCTCGTATTAGTGTACAGTACGAATTTGGTTTTGATCGGAGACCAAAAAGATTTTTCAAAAAATCCATACACTATGGAAAATTTGAAAAATTTTCGATCTCTACGATTTCCACCAATATTATTGTATTTACTAAAGCGATGGCGTAGATTATGAATATGCGAACATAATTTAGCTGAAAGGGTTAGTTTTCAAGTTATGGTCCATAAAAAATCGGAAATTTTGGCCCTTAGTTCCAGATGAAATGGGGATGAGTCGGTAATTCCCCAGGCAAAGAAATTACTGGCTCTATGCTTGTGACACATTGTAGACATATCCCATCTTTTAACCTATTTCACCCAAGTGTGGCGGTCATTCCTAGATGACTGAATAATACATATACAGTTAATTGATCCATCCCTCATTGATTTTGAAGATTTTTGGCATAGTGATGGTTTATCATGTTTCCATGCTACAGTTTCGATTTTAGCTCTGGGAAAACAATTTTTTCCGAGAAACTAAAAAAAAAATTTCAACCTCTGGTTGATTTTGGCGCCCCCTTAAGCTGACGCCCGGGGCAAGCGCCCCGCTTGCCCCCCCTAGATCCGGGCCTGCTGTCACTCAGTTGACGCCTGTATTCCGTGTTGCCACAAGTATTTGCACGTGGACTGATGAACATAGAATAGCGCTTTCGCCATTGAAAATGGAAGATTGATTTTGTTAATTATCTCGCAATGGCAGTTTATATTTATACATTTGGCAACGCCAGCAAAACCATATGCAGCGACTCTACATTCAGGGCCGATGATGTAGACAAAGATAGCTTTATGTTATTTTCAGTGAAATAGACAAAGATGATTGACATAGCCTGAATCGGATAAAAGTGAAGGAGTTGGCCGTCTCGTTGTTGTCTCTGGTAGTATGCAGAAAGCATACCTTGCATGAACGGCCCATTAAGGGTAGATTATGACCTTTATAGGATTATGGGTCCATTCTATGATTCTCAGTTGATACTCCTTCAATATATTCATAAATGCAGAAGTTTTATTAATTTCGATTTGAGAACCGAGCGACTGTCGAATTGTTGTTTCGAAAGTCAAAGTTTTATGAAACCTGCTGTGAGTGTTTTGTTTATTCACTAATCAATTTTTATATTGTGTCATAAAGAGACCATACCATAGGGAAATCATAAAGAAAACATAAAGAAACTTTACTGACAGGCCAACATACAGTTTTCGTATACTTTTCTAAGGTTTTTTTTAAGTGTAGTTCAGAAAATTTTATAAATAATACATATGTAAAGAACTGAAATGGGTATACTATGATGATATATTGAATATTGGTTTATATTAACTCCGCCTGGGTCATCTGATGGGTGGATTGAGTAGCCCTTTGGATGGCACTGCCGGTCCCAAGCCCGGATAAAGGAGGAGGGTTCCTAGGCGAGGTTAGCAACCTACCTGGGGTAAAAAGAACAGTTGGCTCACAGAACTGAAGATATTGCTTCGGAAACCGGACGGAACTTTCAGATGATGACACACGCTAGGACACTGGAAAATCGAATTGGAGAACGAATTGGCAAGAGAAAACCTAAACATCACACCACACGAATCGCATGCTGGAACATAACGTCGTGGAATGGCAGAGATCAAGAGATCATAATAGAAATGAAGAAGCATAACATTGACATTTGCGGGATCTCTGAGACAAAGAAAAAGGGGCAGGGAACATCAAAATACGGAGAATTCATACTTATATACAGTGGGAAAGCAAAATCAGAAAGAGCGCACTCTGGTGTTGGAATTTTGCTACACGATAAATATACGCAGAGCATCGAAGACATCGAATACATCAACGACAGAGTATTAAAAATCTCCCTAAAAATGAACAATACCACGACACACTTGATAAGCACGTACGCACCAGACATATCTAAGCCCAGAGCAGAAACTGAAAACTTCTATCAGCAACTACAAAACGTCATGGACAACATTAATCCTAAACACGAGATTATCATACTCGCAGATCTTAATGCACGGATCGGGAACGATGCCATACCAGGTATAAAGCAAAAGTACAACGAAGCCATAGTTAATGAAAACGGCGAAGCCCTAATAGACTTCTGCGCTAGGAATGAAATGAGGATAAACAACACGTACTTCCCACATAAAGACCAACAATAAAATACACTTTCAATAACAATCGAGGCCAGCGATCGATGATAGACTTCATACTCACAAATCGAGTGATAACACCCGCACAAGTACTCGACGTCAGAGCCCTAACATCCGCTAACCTGGGGACTGATCACAACCTTGTTCTTGGCAAGATACTACTAAAACGTCCACAACAAAGGAGAAAACCCCCACAGCTCATCGAAAAGTACAATTTGGAGTCCCTAACAACGGAGAGCACTAAACTCCTCTACAAGAGCAGGATTACTGACAAACTAAAAGAGATAGATTTAAAACCAGAATGGGGAGTAGAAGAGAGCTGGCAAAGTATTGCGAAATGCATCAAAGAAGCAGCGGAGGAAGCGATTGGAAAGCGTAAAATCAATGTAAACGCGACAAACCACACCAAACCGTGGTTTTGTCAAGAGGTGAAAGAACTCTCTGAATCAAAGCGGAAATGTTACCTAACATACAAAAGCGCACCGTCGCAAGAAACTCACGCAGAATATGTCCAAGTGAGAAACAGAGTAAACGCAAGAATAAGATCAATCAAAAGAGAACATTGGGCTAATTTTACTAGCGACATGGACCACGACTTGTATGGCGCCCAAAGGAAAGTATGGAAAATGCTTCGGAACAGAAAAAAACAAGTTAACGAGTTCGTGCAGACCAGAGGAGTACCAATAGAGACATGGCAACAGCATTATAAAGAGCTTTACGATGCCGAGGAAATGCCGAATATAAACGAATATGAAACAGATATAAGTAGTACTGTCACTGATGAAGAGGTAGAAGCAAAACTCAAAAAATTGAAAAACAGAAAATCACCTGGACCGGACGGCATCCCCAACGAGCTTTCAAAATATGGAGGCCCCGAACTTGCAAAGAAACTATCGCAACTATTTAACAAAATCTTAAACAAAACGGAAACACCACACGAATGGCATAACAGCATCACCATACCTATATTTAAGAAATGACTAAAAACCTGCCCACAAAACTATATATCAATATCAAAAGCGATTAATCGCTGAAATGGAGAGGTCTCTTTCTAATCAGCAGGTAACAATTTCATCCCAGGAATATTTGATTAAAATGTTGAAAATGAATGAAAACAACATAAACAAGAATTGCAACGTTGCCGCTCCTCCAGGCAAATCGCAAAATCAAAATAAAGGACATGCAACCATGAAACAGGTAGTGGAATCGAAACAGAATGTATCAGGGAAAGTCAACATAGACGGCAACACCTGGAACAACATTGTGCAGAAGGAGTGCGATAAGCAACCAGATAACAAGCCGAATAAACATATACAAACTGTTCACTATGATATCAATGAAGAAAATTCGAATACGACCGCAAGGAATGAATGGAAAGTGGTAACTGGGAAACATTATACCAAAAAGGGGACAGTTTGTACTGGAATAAATGCTCCTAAACAAGAAAACATTATGGGTGCACCTCAAAAACGGTGGATATATCTTGGGAGAATTGCAGGAGATACTTCGGAGGAAGCCATCTCCGAATATCTAGGTAATTTAAAAACGTCAGAAAATATTATCGTTAAGAAATTAAATACTGTGGGGTCTAACTCCGCTTTCAGTATAGGCGCCCCAAATGACGATATTTATCGGTTACTGAATGATAGAGATTTTTGGCCTGCTGGTGCAGTTATAAGACCTTTCAATTTCAATAATTTCTTTCGAAAGGGAGGGAGAAGTGAGTAAAGAGCTCTTTGGGATACTTCATATAAATGTTCAAAGTTTTCGTAATAAGATTGCGCAAATAGAAGCTTTGTGTTTGAATCATGATGTTGTTTTGTTGAGTGAACACTGGATGTGTAAAAAGGAGCTAGAACTTGTAAAATTACATAATTATACAATTGTTTCTTCCTATTCCCGTAGGTATCGTGGTCATGGTGGTGTGGCGGCCGCTGTGAAAAATTCTCATATAGGCAAATTTGTACCTAGAAACGATATAAACCTGAAATCTGTGGAAATGGAAATTGAGGTTTGTGCGATACAGTCAACTCAATTAAAAACTATAATTATAGCTCTTTATCGTAATCCACATGGTAATTTTGATATTTTTCTTGATGTGACTACATGTATTTTGGAATTGATGGATATTTGTGACTATCGTATTTTCGTTTTGGGGGACTTTAATGTGAATTTTCTTATAGATAGCGCTAATAAATCTGCGATCATTGATCTTTTCTCTTCATATGGACTACGTAAGTTAGTGTCATCCCCTACTAGAGGTATTGCATGTTTGGATAACATATTTACGAACGTTGGGGAATGTAAGGGTTGTGTGATTGATTTGGGCTTCTCAGATCACATGGGTGTAGAGACTAAATTTGCTTGCGAGTCAGAGTCTAAGAGAGGCCTGTAAGCTGACTGTATGTAGGCCACTCACTAGGGTTGGAATTGATACTATGAAATTTCTGGTGAGGAATATATGTTGGGATTTTATAGAGGATGATAATATTGATACGGATAGCAAATTTGAAATGTTTGTAACTTTTGTGAAAAATTGTGGAGATTTAACTTTTCCTCAAAAAACCTATAAGCATTATGCTGACACCTCTCCTATTCCTTGGTTCACCGACGATCTGAGGAAAATGCGCGACAAATTGAATTTTTATAGAGATCTTGTAAAAATCTATGGGACACCCCATGTTAAGAAAATTCTTAGAGATTATCATAGAGTATATCGGTACGAAATCAAAAATGCGAAAAGGAAATTTAATGATAATTATATCCGAAATAACAATTACAATCCAAAATCTGTATGGAATGTTGTAAAAAACAATACCAACCTTTTGAAAACTAAAAGTGCATGTAAAAATAATATAACCTCAAATGAATTTAACACTTTCTTCATCGATTCACCTAAAGAGATCATCACAAATATACCACCATTTAGAAGGTCATCGGCGGACTTTGTGAGTGACTACTGTAGATCGATAGAACCCAAATTAGAAAATATTCAATTCAGTTTCTCTTTTGTATCTGAGGCTTTGGTGAGGGATACCATTATGAAACTTAAGAATAAGAGTAGTAGAGACATCTATGGATTAAATAGCAAGATACTCAAGAGTTTGGTGAATGAAATAATTGGTCCACTCACGAAATTAATAAATTTGTGTTTAAAAGATAACATCTTCCCGAAAATACTTAAAGTAGCAAGAGTTGTCCCTGTTCATAAAAAGGGTTCAGTGCAAATGGTCAGTAACTATAGGCCGATATCAATTATACCTATATTCGCGAAAATCTTTGAGAGTGTTATCAAGCTGCAGTTAACCTCCTATTTTGAAAACAACGACCTTTTTAATAGCTCTCAATTCGGGTTCAGAGGTGGCCTCTCCACGGCAGCTGCCATCGCGGAGCTCATGAAAGTAATAAATGAGGGTTATAATCAGGGTTCGTACATAGCTGGACTCTTCTGTGACTTAAGTAGAGCTTTTGATTGTGTCTCCAGAGAGCATCTTCTTTATAAATTACAGCGATATAAGCTCGATCAGGGTGCAATTGCGCTTATAGATTCCTATTTATCTGATAGATTACAGTGCGTCGATCGCGAGGGGGATCTGTCTGATATGTCGGATGTTGATTGTGGTGTGCCTCAGGGATCGGTCCTCGGACCGCTTCTCTTTCTTATTTACATAAATGATTTTGTGGGCTGTGATCCAAGTGCAGATTTTGTTCTTTTCGCTGATGACGCAACAGTGCTAAAAAAAGCTCAGTCTAAAGAACTTTTACTCGACATCATGAGAGACTTGTTTTCTGTTGTCACCGAATGGTTCAGTAGCAATCAGCTCAGCTTGAATGAAACTAAGACGGAGTTCATGTTTTTTTCAATGAGAGATCTGGGGGATATGAATCCACCTGATCCAATCAAATTCTTGGGTGTACTGATAGAGGGTAAGTTGTCGTGGAGTGCTCATATCGATAACGTTTGTAGTTGTATATCGTCAAGTGTTTATGCGCTGCGAGCGTTAGTGGGGGTTGTGTCGGATTTTGTGTTGATATCTGTGTATCGTGCTTTTGTAGAATCAAGATTAACATATGGTATTTTGTGCTGGGGTCATGATACTAGTGTGAAACGACTGTTTGGATTGCAGAGAAAGGCTATTAGAGTAATAGGTAGACTAAATTACAGAGATGAATGCAAACATGTTTTTCAAGATAAGAAAATACTTACGGTTCCCTGTCTGTTTATATTTCAATGTTTATTGCATGTAAGATCCCATTTGGGTGAATATAGGACACACCAGGATATACATGCACATAATACACGTCGTAGAGATCAAATTTATACGGATTTTCATAGAATCGATAAAATGAAGTGTGGTGTAACATACTACGGGCCCAAGTTTTTCAATAAGCTGCCGACCACTGTGAGGCGATGCCTGCAAAGCAGTTCAAGACATGTTTGAAGAAATATTTATTGAGTAAATGTTTCTTTACTTTAGAAGAATTTTTCTGTGATGATTTTGTTATATTTCATGATTTTTTTTTTCCGTCGTTGACGTATGCAAACATTTTAAAATGTACTAGCATGAAAAATATTATTATTATTATTATAGAGGAATAAACTCTCTTAAATACAGTAATGAAACTTTTCACGAGTATTCTCAAGGACAAACTGGAAACACAAATTAAGATGCTGAAGAACAACAGGGCTTCACAAAGGGACGGTCAATAACAGACGCAGTGGTTATAATAAAACAAATAAAAGAAAAGGCTACAGAATACAATATGCCAGCGTATATCTGCTTCATTGACCTAACAAAGGCGTTTGATAGGGTCCGGTTGGTAGACATTTTACATATATTAATGGAAAATAAAGCCCAGCAAACATAACGAAGATAATCCATAACCTAAATAACAATAACGTAACAAAGGTCAAGGTGGGAGATCAATTCACTGAAAATATCCCAACACCGGGAGGAATTAGACAGGGTGACAGTCTAAGTCCCTTTTTGTTTAATCTCCTCATGGATAAAATTATAAATAAAGTAACATGTCTAAACCGCGGATACGAATGGGCAACAAAAGTTAGTATGGTGTGCTACGCCGATGATGCAGCAATCTATATTGCCGAATCAGAAAACGACCTACAGAGATAATTATTCCAGTTCTTCCTAGTCGGCCGCCAACTCAATATGAATATCTCTATCAGCAAAACTAAATGTATGACAATCGCGAAGGTTCCGCTCAGATGTAAGCTAGTGGTGGAGGACAATCCCATAGAACAGGTGATGCAATTCAGAAATCTGGGCGTAGATATATCAAGTACCCACGACCCAGTTAAAGACCTAAGGAGCCAGATTAACAAAGCATCCGCACTATCAGGATCCCTACGAGACATAGTCTGGTCAAACCCGTACATGCGCAAGGATAGCAAAGTTAGAATCTACAAGACTTGTATCAGACCCATCATGACGTACGGCATGGAAGTCCGCGAGGACACCGTTAAGACGAAACCACATGCTAAGGGTGGCTGAAATGAAAACACTGAGAACAATAGGGGGGAAAACAAAAAGGGACAGAGTAAGAAACACAGATATCAGAGAACAATGCGGGATACCAGATATCGTGAGAGGGGGAAGACAACGTAAGAGGGCAGTGGTACAACCATGTAAGACGGATGGACGAGAACAGGCTTCCGAGAATAGTCCTAGAAAACAACCCGCCCGCTCAAGACCTCCCGGGAGACCACCCTAAAAGATGGAAAGATAGTTGGCAATCTACCTCTCAGGAAGAGATGCAGAGGCAGCTTCAGAACTAACAGATCGACAGATCTCCAGGAAGTAGAAGAAGAAGAAGAAGAAGGTTTATATTAATTTCTGATATACGTATATTGTACAAATTCAACTAAGTTTATTATTTCAAAACAACCTATTGCACAGAAATAACACGTTCGATGTATAGCAGATCACCATATACTACTTTCGCCTCCTAGTCAAAGATTATTTGTCAAAGCATTAGTTGTCCAATTTTTGTAAATTTAGCACATCCATCAGCATTCATTGATATCAATGGATTCCAAACTATGTTCAGATGAAAACTTACATCCCGATCACAAAACAAAACCATACTTTGTTTTGTATCGATTGAAATTTATTCTGGGAGGATTCTACATCTCTTCATAAACTTTTTAAAGTTTTCACTCCCAATCTCTGAAACAAAATCAATTAAAAATGAAACCAACGATTTGCTCCTGCGTAAATTCTTGCACTAATTTGTCAGGAGCAAATTAACTATAATAGAAAAAAAATGTTGCTGACATGAACTCAAAATAAATAACGTTGAAATTATAATTCTAAGTTGTGACGTTTCGGAGTCTATATCAGACTCCTTCATCAGAGGAAAAATCTATTTTTGAAAATCTTCTGAATTGTGGCTTTCGTTTGACATTAATTGTCAACACACAGAAACAGAGACTGCATAGAAACGTTGATTCATTTAATTTTGAAATTACCGGATGACAGTTCCTTCTTTAGTAAATTGATCCTAAGATGTCTAAAACACTGGTGTGTGCACTTGTCACTTTTTGCAAGCATCAACATTCAGAAAATCGGGGATATGGGATCAGTTTCGTGGCGGCGCCACCATCGTCATTTGCTTCGTTCTATCCTTGTTCTACCAAAGGAAGTCCAATGATCTCTCGTTTTATTTTGTTTTGCGTTCATATATCGAATATCGATCAACGAGTTCAAAATATGAACTGGCCCATTTTATCAGCTGTTAAGGATTATTTATGATTTACACTTTAATTTTCTTTGTAAAAACAAATCCTTCAATATTTTCAACACTATCGAATAAGGGTTCGAAGGAATATTTACTATTTTTCTTCAAGATAATTTC